>NC_037357.1:84760150-84784543 GCF_002263795.3 Bos taurus | reverse complement strand
AGGAACTAAAGAGCCTCTTGATAGACATCTCATAGGTGTAACAATCAATTTTAAGTCTCTAGCAAGTTAACTTCTATCACATACAAAAACACTATGCTTCAACTTCTCCCCACACCCACCCTCCCCAGCCAACATTTTATGTTATTGATTCACAGTTTACATCTTTCATATATGGTGGTGTAGTGTCAGACTTTATTTTCTGGGGCTCCAAAATCACTGCAGATGGTGCATGCAGCCATGAAATTAAAAGACGCTTACTCCTTGGAAGGAAAGTTATGACCAACCTAGACAGCATATTCAAAAGCAGAACATTACTTTGCCAACAAAGGTCCGTCTAGTCAAGGCTATGGTTTTTCCTGTGGTCATGTATGGATGTGAGAGTTGGACTGTGAAGAAGGCTGAGCGCAGAAGAATTGATGCTTTTGAACTGTGGTGTTGGAGAAGACTCTTGAGAGTCCCTTGGACTGCAAAACAGGAGAGCATAAAGTGGTTCTTATAAATGAAAAATGTATATATTTTCTATGTTATAGTCAGTACAAGGAGAAAACTCACAAAGCAGGAAAAGAAAAGGTGGAATAATTTAAAGAGATTGATGTTAGGGGCCATGGGAAGAGAAAGTGATCAAGTCATGCACACGGAAACACATCCTGATGCAACAAACCCACATGGGATTCATTGTAATACCAAACCCAGAGAGCATGTCATTCAACTCCCCGACAAGGAACATGACTGTCCTATATCAAAGTGGCTCTCAGACTAGTAGTAGAGTAAGAATATAGAATAATGCATTATTGTAATCCAGATCTGCACAAAATCTGTGGAACCTTAGGAGAAAAAAAAAAAGTCACTCTCTGGAAGATGCAGGGAAGATACGACAGAAGTGATGTTTTGCTGAGCCTTGAGCTGAGACAGGACTGGTATCAAAAGGGGGAAATAAAGGCAGAAGACTGACCCTAAAGATTTATGTGGTTGGAATAAAGGTGAATGTATGACAGGGGAGGATAAAGAGAGTCAAGTTACAGGAACCGATGTTTGAACATCATTTCAGAGTGACTCCTATGTCACTGCATTGATAAGAAGAGTGAACCAATTAAAATACAATTTTTGAAGATGGAGCCCAGGAAAGGATATTTGTAACAAGCTCTCCTAGAGATTGTAGTGAGCTTCCTTGGTAGATCAGACAGTAAAGAATCTGCCTGCATTGTGGGAGACCTGGGTTTGATCCCTGGGGTGGAAAGATCCCCTGGAGAAGGGAATGGCTACCCACTTTGGTATTCGTGCCTGGAGAATTCCATGGACAGAGGAGCCTGGTGGGCTACAGTCCAGGGGTCACAAAGAGTCAGACAGTTGAGCGATTAACTCTTTCAGACTGTAATGTGCAGCTATATATATATTTGAGAAACACTGCAGTGGGTGACTGGAAGTCAATGAATATTTTCCAGTGAGGAAATGGCAAAATTAGGTCCATTTTAGGAAAATAACTTTGGCCTGGAGAATGGAGAGAGAATGAGTCTGTGTGTTTAAGACTTTGAAAGACTAGATAGCAGTCAGCATTGTATTGGAACACATTTGTATTCACTGAAAAAGACATGTAGACAGACACACTAAGGAAGAGACCTTTTTTTACTAAGGTTAAGACTATTTGAAATTCTTTATTTAAACTCTTATTGAACATTATAACCAAGCATGATGAAATTTGTTTATTACCTGTTTGGGACACGGACCTAAAGAATTCAAGCCATGGGTCCTGGTTAGAAATTGTTTTAATCCCTATTTCAAATGCCTTATGAAGATTCACTGTTTACAGTTGCTCTATATCTAATTCATTCTGAAAATGGAAGAAGTTATTGGCAAGAAACAGTTATGGTAACATTATGATCTGCCAGGTTTTTTTGGTCAGATGAAATCACTTTATCTTGTTTTGGGGGTTGTATTATTATTCATTAATTGATGATTCTATGTTATTGCCCCTTGGTAAACTTTAAGTATCTATCGGTTTAAGGGAATGGGTAATTTAAAAATGCATTAAGAAATCAGATGCTTTAGTAAATGTTTCCTATATTGTTTTCAAAGTTTTTTTTTTATTTTTCTCATTAATAACTATTAATCTGCATAAAGTAATATGCTTTATTTATAAAGGAATGTCCAATTTTAAAGAAATTTCAAAAAAGAATTAGGTCTACTAGTTTCTCTGAACTGTTAAAAATTATATATACGCCTAAAATTGGTACAAATTATTTTATTTAGGAAAAAAAATGATTGGTTTTTGTTTTTATCAGTGTTTCTTCCTGTTTTATATGTGTGTGTGTATTTTTTTTTAAATAGGTCTATTTAAAAAAACAGTGACACCTATTTTTTTTTTTTTTTTTTTTTTTTTACATAGACCTGTTTAAAATAGTGACATCTAGGTGTCCAGTGATACCTCAGAAAAAAACTTGTGTGTCTCCAAAGGGATATTTTCAGCTCATATAACAATGTGAATTGTGTGTTTTCTAGTTATGGTTATATTATTTTAAGTCAGTATTTAATGTTTCCTAAAATATCTCTTAGACTGGATCAGAGACACTGAAAACATTTTAACTGTGATTTGTCCACTATGCCCACTCAGTAGAGAGAGTAATACTTATCTCTTTTTTCCCCCCTCCCTTCTTTATTTTCCCCCCCACCTACCCTCCATCCCTTTCTTCTTTGATGTGAAAAGTGAGTAACAAGCTCTGACCAAAAGGAACATTCTACAGGAAAGTTATTATTACAGGAAAGTTATTATTAAAGATGAGGAAACATAATAGAGACTTGGTAAGGATAAGTGACTGTCCACATGCCCTAGATGTAGCGGGTAGAGTTAGACCACAGACTTTCTGGCTTCCTATTTCAATTCAGAATGCCTTGTTAAAGGACAATTCCCCTCGCAAAAGGCTAGGAGAAAACGGCAAAACTCGTGATATACTTGTCATAACACTATGGCTCTCCTTCCTTAATAACCTCCTTAGAGATCTGTGTTTCAGATCTGGGAAACAGTCTTAACATATAAGCTGGTTTTCTTAGTTTGAGGAGCATCAATCTATTTCAAGAATTTTAAACTCTTTTTCTATATATTTTTTGCATTAAAAACCCTTTGGAAAATATGGTTAAGGTTATAAATTACCTTCTCACAAAAAAGTATATACACTCATATAGCTATAATTTTGCATACCAATTTGTTTCATTTTTGTAAATATAATCAGGGAGACAAAAGGAGCTATATAGAAAGAACATAGAACAGCTTTTTGTTTTTACCTGTAAGATTCTTCTTTTCTCTAAAGTAGCTTTGTTATATGTGAAAGATAAAAATGTCACCTGAATGATATGAAATGATACAGATAAGATTAACATTAACAATCACTTTAGTACTGTTTCAACCTTGCAAACTCTTAAGGAAAATATGGGTTCACAAAAACACTAAAAATCTGAGTTATGCTTTATAAAGGAAAACAATTAAACCTCACAACTTTTCTTTGAAATTTACACAGTACGACACGTTATAAATGTAAGGCTTTGAGAAAAACAGTAAAAACTCGTGACCTCATAATCATCACCCCCCCAAAAAAACAGACATAGCACAAAATTTAATTTTTTAAAGATAAAAATGGCATTCACTTTTTATGAAAGAGAAGAGATTTCACCATCCCTGCCAAGATCTTGGGTAATTGTGCAGCAATAACCTCAGACATCATTTCTGGAAATTCAACACTCAGTGCCCAGGACTGGATAAATGTATTCAAGCAATACAGATGAAGTTGTTTGACAAGCTGTTGTTTTAACAAATGGATAAGAAACATGTAAGGAAAATAATAAATTTCTAAACTATGTAAACATCAAAGCTTATTTTTCTAATAATAGAAATGCTTCAGATGTTGTTTTTTACCAAAATGAAAAAACTCTCTCCATTTCCAGAATAATATATAAAATATTACATACATATGATGAAACATACTAATATATAGAAAGATTTAAAGAAATGAAAGTATTCTGTAATCCTATTGGATAAGCAGTGTGAACATTTGGTATATTTCAAGTTTTTCTGTTTACACATACTCAAGTATATGCATAATATATATATGCATAATAATAATAATATATATGCATATGTATTTCCATAAATGAAATTACTTTATAGTCTATTTCTTAATCCAGCTTTTCCCACATAACAATAGGCAAACTCTTCTATGTCAATACAAACAACCCAACCTGATTCATTTTAATCTAACTTTTTTTTGGCCACACCATACTGCATGCGGGATCTTAGGTTCCCCGACCAGGGATCAATCCCACACCACCTGCACTGGCAGCACAGAGTCTTAACCACTGCGCTGCCAGGAAAGCATCATTTTAATTTAATTTTAATTCTGTCAAAATAATATTTTGCACATGTTTTTGAAAGTCAGATAGTACTGCAGGACCTACAGGAGCAAAAACACAGATGCAACCACTTTGAATTACTTTAGTTTGGGTCATTTGATATTTACCTCTGTATTTCTAATAAATTATATTTCCCAAAGTTTACATTATTAAGATCCTATTAAATAAGGATTTAGCTTTCTTGTATTATACACCCGTCTCCTCAACTACACATACTTTCTCTTCTTCCTATTCTCTATATAGATATATCTCAGTGTTGGACTAAATCAATATCTAGCATTTATATTATAAAAATTTTTATTGTTTCTTGCTGGATTACATTTCCTTTCCTATATGAGTTACTTTAATTTTGCTAGTGCTAATCACCTCATGTTTCTCTGCTTTTTTTGTTTGTTTTTTTCTATATTTATCACAAAGCCATAGTCAAATTCTCTGACAGAATTGTAAAAACTTACTTCAGTATGTTCATACAATTAGTAATATCTCAAATCTAACTTTTTTTTTTTCTTGGTGCTAGTACCCTGAAACCCTGTGCATTAGTTACTGTGCTGGGACACCCCTTTGCATCTCTCCTGGGTTGAATCTCATACTCCTTTGGCTTACGCCAGGGTTCTGTTGTAAGAAATCCTGCAGATGCCCTTGAGAAAGGCTCTATTTGACGTAAGGTCTAGGAGACCTTGAAAGTCTGAAAATACTTTCATGATGCCATCATATTTGTTTGATGATTTGGCTGGTACAAAATTCTGTGAAGATTTTTCTTTCCTTCAAAATTCTCCATTATTTTCTGGGTTCCAGTATTTTTGTTGAGAAGTTCTACAACATTCCGAATCCTGATGATTTGATGTGACTTGCTTCTTTTTTCACTGGTATATTTTAGGATACCCTCTTTATTCTGGGTATGCTGAAATTTTACAATAATGTGCCTTGGTTCAATTGGGTTGAGTCTGTATACTGGGCCCTTATGCTCAGAAAATTCATATCCTTCAGTTCTAGCAACGTTTCTTTTAAGATTACTTATGCAATTTCCTCTCCTTGATTTTCTCCACCCTTTCTTTTGGAGATAACTACGAACTGGAAAATGAAGCCCTGTGGATTCATCCCCTAAATTTGCTATCTCTCTAAATTTTCATATCTTTTTCTTTTTTGTTACTTTTATCTGAGTTTTCCTGAGATTTATATTTTCTGAGTTTTATATTTATACTGAATTTTTAATTTATGCCCTCCTTTAATTATCCAAAGGTACTTTCTCACTAAATGTTCTTTTTAAAATGTTTGCTAGTCTCTTTTCATGGATGCACCATCATTCTTATTTCTGTGAGTATTTTAATTTTTGATGCTTTCTTCTGTTATCTGCACTGGAGCTTTTTCCTTCAAGTTACATTTTTTTTTCTGTTTATTTTGTTCTCTGCCTTACATTTGAGAGACTTTATCTAAATGGCTAATAATTCTTGGCTGTTCACATTCAGCAGTGAGGCCTCATATTTGATCTAATGAGCAGAGAGATTTTTATGCCTTTATTATTTTAGTGTTTCTGAACACAGTAATGATAAAAGTTTGTATGCAATACATCTTGACTAAGATGTATTGCTGGATTAATTTCCAGAATTGTATTGTAATTGTAATTTCCAGAACCCTATATATTTATCCAGTTTGGTGTTAGGCATTTCTAAGGTGTTTTGTTTTTTTTTTTTTCCTTCATGTATAAGCAGTGAGGCATACATATCTTAAATACTTGCCTAATTATTTAAGATAAACCCTAAAAAGTGGGAATATGAAAAGAATGCAACCTTTAACTATTGCCACACACTGCTAGAGTATCCATTAGCATTGTTGCTGACTTATAACTCCACCCAAAATGGTATGAGAGTCTTATTCTCCACATCCATATCTTTGCTTTTCCAGTTTACATAAAATATCTTCTAACTTAAGACAAAAACATTTTGGAGCATTCTCAAGAATATGTATCACAATTCCTATCAACCATTACATTACTCTCAAATTTCACAAATACTAGTAAAAGGATATTTCAGTGATTTATACTGAAAATGAAAAAAGCACAATATAAATTGTGAGCAGTATGATGCAAGTACTGTTTTAAAGTGTAAGTACAAACATAAATTTGACGAACACACATGAAGTAAAACTTGTACTTCACACTAAAGTAATATATAGAATTCAGAAAATAATCACTGATATTCTAAAAACCAAAATACTTATATCATGCAAGTTATCAAGAAGTTTTGTAAGCTGATAGAAACGCTGTGAGCTAGGGACAACTCCTTTTTGCCTCAAACCAATTGCCTTGATGAGCTCTCTAATGTAACTTGATCTCATCTCTTCAAACTGGTTTTGACTTCTTAGTCCTTCTAAAGGAACTGTAAGAAGATAATTATAAATGGCAGTTATGTTTAAAAAGATGACACTAGCACTTTATAATATAAATTTCTGAACTGTACAGTGATTTCTTTTGATATGCAACTCTAGAAACAAATATCTAAATAGAAAAGAGTGCTACTAACAGTTTTAGGACATGTAAAACTTCTAGTTCTTTTGAAGAATATGGTAACAACAACTAGGTAAGTTAAAGAACATCTCAGCTTATTTTAGAGCCATATTAATGGATTATGCATTTGACTTAGCATCTGCTCAAAAGAGCATCTGACATTATTGTACATTCCTGCCTCAAATATTTAGTTTGTTTACAACTACACATATGCTGCATCTTTTTTTTTTTTTTTTTTTGTCTCCTGACTATTGATACAAGAGAAAGTCATTGATGTTTGAATTTTCTCTTATATTCAGCCACTTGGCTATACTCTATTTTATTTATGTATTCATTTATTAATATTGTTAAATCTAACAGTTTGTGTTGGATTATCTTTTTTTTTTTTTTTTGTATACGACAATACCATACTCAGATAATATCCTTATTTTTTTTCCTTTCCAACAGTTGTAGCTGTCATTTCTCCTTCATGGTTCAATACATTGGTTAAGTCTTCCAAAACAATATTAAATAATAACAGTAATGGTAAATACTTAAATTTTGTTGCTGATTTTATTGATAAGTGTCTCTCATTTCCATTATGATGTTAACTGGTAATTCACACTTCTACCTCAGAAACCTTTAATTCATACATCCAAATCTTAGGCACAACGTCTTACTATAGCCCATTCTCTTGTTTCCACTACGTAGTCAATAAACCTATAGCCTTTCTCCTAAGTCTTTCTGGTTCTTCTGTTGTGACCTGTCTGAGATGTCCTGGTTGGTTTCTTTAGCAACTGTATTACCAGAACTCCCAGCTCCTTTATTCCCTCTTACTTCAGTCACAACTGTCCCACAAACAAATCTTCAACCATAAGTGAAGTTTCTGCAACTATATCCAGATTACTGAAAGAAAAATCACATAATCTATGGATTTATGCATCTAGATATTTATGATCTTCACCTTTAGCAATATTTCTAGAGAGAAGTGTACTTCATTTGAGCAAAGTCAACTCTATGTCTCCAGCAAAGGTAGATAAATAAAGCTTTTAAAAAACCTCTTTCTTTATTCCCTGTATCCCAACAGACCTTGACTTCTACTTCCCTTGGAAAAAGAAGGCCAGAGATGATAAGCCAATAGAAACTAAGAGTTAACTCTGGTTTAGAGTCTTCAAGAGCTCAGATCCTCAGTATGAAAGGGACTTAAGTAATTTGGGCAATAGGACACTTTTGCGCCAACTGAAATCTTAACTGTATGTATATCATGTTGAAGCCTGTCTTGACATCAATGACTTTCTCTTGTATCAATAGTCAGGAGACAAAAAACAAAAAAGATGCAGCATATGTATAGTTGTAAACTTAAACTAAATATTTGAGACAGGAATGTACAATAATGTCAGATGCTCTTTTGAGCAGATGCTAAGTCAAATGCATAATCCATTAATATGGCTCTAAAATAAGCTGAGATGTTCTTTAATTTACCTAGTAAACTTAACTGTATGTGTATCATAACATATAGTGTTATAACATATAGTATCATAACCTATTCCCTTTACTTCATATAGCAACTATTTTAAACATCCATAACTCTTTTTAACAATCCCAACCAATTTTCACATCTCCCTTACTCTTCACCATGACTATAAAATTATTTTTTCTTCTGATTACTGAAGTATTGTTTTCTCATTGGGCTTTAAAGAGCTGGAAAACTAGTAACCCAAAGCCTTCGACACTATCCATCTACCTGTTGAGGACCAGACTTGAAGCAATTATCCTTACCTCAGGAAAATCAGGCCTAATCTCATCCTGCCTCATGCTATTAGTATCAACCACTAACAACATGCTCCCAGGATATAATCTAATCACTAGGCTCTCATCCTATGCTCCTGGGATATCTCTGAAAATTATTCTCCTTTCTACTCTCTTCCTTAGATTTCAGATCTATGATGAACCAGCTGTAAAAAAGTTATTTCTATTTTATTTGAGCTCTTTATATTAATTCATTGTTTTCTTAATTATTACTCAGCATTACATGACTGGAGAATTTTCTCTGAGATTCTTATTGATTCCATATGTGGGTTTTCAGCATTTCTTGTAAATATATTGGTGGCAAGTGGGAGAGAGTGAGTCAAGGGCAGTTAGCAATATGCTTGCTATTTTAGATGAGAATACTTTAAAAAATACTTATTTTTGATTTAGTTATTTAAAAATAGTGTGTATCAATTAGAAAAATTTTGAAAAATACTGAAAATACAAAGAAAATTATAAGTCACCTGAGATCCTACAATCCAATAGTTTGGGATATTTAATAATATTATATTGAGAATATTTACATAATTAAATCATTCAAAGTTGTTCATATATGAATGTTTTAATTCTCACGTAAAATTCAATATCACAGAAATGTGTAGTAAATGCAAGTTATTTAATTATTTTATCATTCAACACTTGCATCATGCAACATCATGCAATATTTTACTAATATAAACAATACTTGCACTCATCTCACATGCTAGTAAAGTAATGCTCAAAATAAGACAGGCTTCAGCAATATGTGAAATGTGAACTTCCAGATGTTCAAGCTGGATTTAGAAAATGCAGAGAAACCAGAGATCAAATTGCCAACCTCAGCTGGATCATCAAAAAAGCAAGAGAGTTCCAGAAAAACATCTACTTCTGCTTTATGGACTATGCCAAAGCCTTTGACTATGTGGACCACAAGAAACTGGAAAATTCTTGAAGAGATGGGAATACAAGACCACCTGACCTGCCTCTTGAGAAACCTGTATGCAGGTCAGGAAGCACCAGTTAGAACGGGACATGGAACAACAGACTGGTTCCATGAAAAGGAGTATGTCAAGGCTGTATATTGTCATCCTGCTTATTTAACTTCTATGCAGAGTACATCATGAGAAACTCTGGGCTGGAGGAAGCACAAGTTGGAATCAAGATTTCCGGGACAAATATCAATAACCTCAGATATGCTGATGAAACCACTGTTATGGCAGAAAGAAAAGAAGAACTAAAGAGCCTTCTGATGAAAGTGAAAGAGGGGAGTGAAACAATTGGCTTAAAGCTCAACATTCAGAAAACTAAGACCATGGCATCCGGTCCCATCACTTCATGGCAAATAGATGGGGAAACAGTGAAAACAGTGACAGACTTTATTTTTTGGGACTCCAAAATCACTGCAGATGGCGACTGCAACCATGAAATTAAAAGACACTTGCCCCTTGGAAGAAAAGCTATGACCAACCTAGACAGCATATTAAAAAGCAGAGACATTATTTTGCCAACAAAGGTCCATCTAGTCAAAGCTATGGTTTTTCCAGTAGTCATGTATGGATGTGAGAGTTGGACTATAAAGAAAGCTGAGTGCTGAAGAATTAATGCTTTTGAACTGTGGTGTTGGAGAAGACTCTTGAGAGTCCCTTGGACTGCAAGGAGAACCAACCAGTCCTTCCTAAAGGAAATCAGTCCTGAATATTCATTGGAAGGACTGATGCTGAAGCTGAAACTCCAATACTTTGGCCACCTGATGGGAAGAACTGACTCATTGGAAAAGACCCTGATGCTGAGAATGATTGAGGGCAGGAGGAGACGGGGACAACAGAGGATAAGATGGTTGGATGGCATCACCAAATCAATGGACATGAGTTTGAGTAAGCTCCGGGAGTTGGTGATGGACAGAGAAGCCTAGCATGCTGCAGTCCATGGGGTCGCAAAGAGTCGGACACTATGATGAATGTCATTTCTGATATTTAAAGGATATATTCTTATAAGTGGAATTATTAGAGTAAAAGATATTAACTTTCTTAACCCTCAAAATATATATTTCTAAATTATCAACACTTCTTACTATTTATGTTGGGTGGTTGGTTCTGAGCAATTTTCATTTAGGGTAATCTTTTTTTTAAGGAGAAAAATAAAATATCATATCATTTTCATTTCTCCAGTTGTTAGTGAGGTTGAATAATTTTTTAATGCTTATTAGTGATTTGGTTTTATTTAAAATTTTTTTCTGTTTTGTACTCATTTTTTTTTTTGCACTAAGATATATTTTCTAAGTTTGTGGTTTAAAGCCCAGTTTTAAAGTATTTAATCAGTGCTGTAACTTTATTAAGGCAAAGAGTCCTACCTAGGCAACCCCAATTTTCCCATACTCAGAAAGCCAATGCTTTCCATTTTTTCAACTATTTAGTTTGGTCTTTCCTTCTTAAGTGACACCCTTATATTGCTGTTATTTGAATTCTTAACAGTATGGAAAATAGGGCTAAAGCTCTATTTCCATATTCCAGATCATCACCCCTATGCTGCTGCTAAGTCGCTTCAGTCATGTCCAACTCTGTGCAACCCCATAGACGGAAACCCACCAGGCTCCCCCATCCCTGGGATTCTCCAGGCAAGAACACTGGAGTGGGTTGCTATTTCCTTCTCCAATGCATGAAAGTGAAAAATGAAAGTGAAGTCGCTCAGTCATGTCCGACTCTTCACGACCCCATGGACTGCAGCCCACCAGTCTCCTCTGTCCATGGGATTTTCCAGGCAAGAGTACTGGAGTGGGGTGCCATTGCCTTCTCTGATCACCCCTATGCCACAATCATATACTCACATGTGAAGAACTTCCTTTTCCTCATCTTCCTAATATAATTTTCATAATATTTCTTAGATGAATATTTAGAGTTTATTATTTTAGCTATGTAAAATGTTACCACAGTCAAGTCATATAGAATTAACTAGGACTTCTTTCCAAGTATAATTTTTTTTGTTTTACTGACAGTAAGTAACCATACCGATGGGTGTGAAGTGGTATCCACCTGTGGCTTTTGTGCTTCTCTAACGGTTAGTGATGCTGAGCATCTTTTCATGTGCTTAATGGCTATTTGTAAATCTTTTGAGAAATGTCTATTAAGGCCTTTATTTTTAAATTGGTTTCTTTTTTGTTGTTGTTGGATTGCAGAGATTCTTTATGTCATCTGGATATTAATACTCTTACTTTAGCATATATCTTTTTCAATGTTTTCACCAAATCAATGGATTAACCTTTCTTTGTGTTGGGTCCTTTGATGCACCGAAGTTCTAAATTTTGCCAACATCTATTTAGGGCATCCAAAGTGGCTCAGTGGAAAAGAATCTGCCTGTAGGAGATGCAAGTTCAATCCCTGGGTTGGAAGATCCCCTGGAGAAGGAAATGGCAACTCATTCCAGTATTCTTACCTGGGAATTCCAAGGACTGAGGAGCCTGGTGGGCTACAATCAATAGGGTCACAAAGAGTTGGACATGACTAAATGATCGAGCATGCACACAAGCACACTTCCTTCTGAACAGTGATGATTTTTCCTCTGCTTTTGAGAGGTTTTCCAACTTTCAAAGTCTCTAGGCACTTTAAAATTTTATATATATATATATATATATATATATATATATATATTTCCAAGAATTCTTTTCTTTGTGTTATTCCTTTTTCATATATTCAGTATTATTTCATGAATAGAATATGTTCTTTTATCTTTCTAAAGAAGAGAAGTGAAAGGCAAAGGAGAAAAGAAAAGATATATCCATCTGAAGGCAGATTCCAAACAATAGCAAGGAGAGATAAGAAAGTCTTCCTAAGTAAACGCTGCAAACAAACAGAGGAAAACAATAGAATGGGAAACACTAGAGATCTCTTCAAGAAAATTAGAGATACAAAGGGAATATTTCATGCAAAAATGGGCTCAATAAAGGACAGAAATGATATAGACCTTACAGAAGCAGAAGATATTAACAAGAGGTGGCAAGAAGACACAGAAGAACTATACAAAAAAGATCTTCATGACCCAGATAATCACAATGGTGTGATCACTCACCAAGAGCCATATATTCTGGAGTGCGAAGTCAAGTGGGCCTTAGAAAGCATCACTACAAACAAAGCTAGTGGAGGTGATGGAATTCCAGCTGAGCTATTTCAAATCTTAAAAGATGATGCTGTGAAAGTGCTGCACTCAATATGCCAGCAAATTTGGAAAGCTCAGCAGTGGCCACAAGACTGGAAAAGGTCAGTTTTCATTCCAATCCCAAAGAAAGGCAATGCCACAGAATATTCAAACTACTGCACAATTGCACTCATCTCACACACTATCAAAGGAATACTCAAAATTCTCCATGTGAGGCTTCAACAGTACATGAACCGAGAACTTCCACATGTTCAACTGGATTTAGAAACGGCAGAGGAACAACAGATCAGATTGCCAGAATCTGCTGGATCTTAGAAAAAGCAAGACAATTCCAGAAAATCCTCTACTTCTGTTTCACTGACTATGCTAAAGCCTTTGACTGTGTAGATCAAAATAAACTGGAAAATTCTTAAAGGGATGGGAATACCAGACCAACTTCCTTCCTTCCTGCAAAAACTGTATGCAGGACAAGAAGCAACAGTTAGAACCAGACATGGAATAATGGGCTGGTTCCAAATTGGGAAAGGAGTATGTCAAGGTTGTATACTGTCACCTTGCTTGTTTAACTTTCATGCAGAGTACATCATGCAAAATGCTGGGCTGGATAAAGCACAAGCTAGAATCAAGACTGCCAGGAGAAATATAAATAACCTCAGATATGGAGATAGGGCTTTCCTGGTGGCTCAGATGGTAAAGAATCCCCCTGCACTGTGGGAGACCTGGGTTCGATCCCTGGGTTAGGAAGATCCCCTGGAGAAGGGAATGGCAAACCAGTCCAGTATTCTTAACTAGAGAATTCCATGGACAGTGGAGCCTGGCAGGCTACAGACCATGGGGTCACAAAGAATCAGACACGACTGAGCAACTTTCACTTCCAGTAGTCACATATGGATGTGAGAGTTGGACCATGAAAAGGCTGAGTGCTGAAGAATTGATGCTTTTGAACTGTGGGGTTGGAGAAGACTCTTGAGAGTCCCTTGTACAGCAAGGAGATCCAACCAGTCCATCCTAAAGGAAATCAGTCCCGGATATTCATTGGAAAGACTGATGCTGAAGATGAAACTCCAATACTTTGGCCACCTGATGCGAAGACCTGACTCACTGGAAAAGACCCTGATGCTGGGAAAGATTGAAGGCAGGAGGAGAAGGGGACGACAGAGGATGAGATGGTTGGATGGCATCACTGACTCAATGGACATGAGTTTGAACAAGCTCTGGGAGATGGTGAAGGACAGGGAAGCCTGGTGTGCTGCAGTCCATGGGGTCGCAAAGAGCCGGACATGACTGGGTGACTCAATAACAGCAAAGGATAGCTTTTAAATTTCTCCATGGTCTCTCTTTCCTCTAAATTATTTTTCTATTTTGTGTTTATGTTTGATATCAAAGACCTTCCTCTGATGCCCTGGTTGTTTATTTATATTCAAGCATGGAAACTATAAAGCTGATTGCTAGTTCTGTTTGAATGAGTAGTTATTATTGACTATAAGCTTTAGTGTAGGGTATTCTGGTTGAGCTATTTCAAAGAGAAAGCCTTGCTATTAGCATATTTAGTTCTTTTTTTTCTAGCTTAATAAATTCTTTATACAAGAATCTTTCATTTTCGTATCTGGAGAATATAAACCTGGATGACAGTGTTCCAGAGGACTGGTGATTTTGGAGGGTGTTGTCTCAGCATTTGGTATATAATCTTAATCTGTTCACACTATCCCCCTTCACCCTCATCAGTGCCTGCAGTCCACCAACCCAACTGCCTTCTGTTACATCCTCTTCAGGGAATAAACCTACAATCTCTGCCTTAGTTGCAGAACAACTGCACCGTTGGTGGATATTTAGAAACACATTTTCAAGAGAACTTGGTGTTTCTAATTCTACTTTCACTCTCATTTAAAAAAAAAGATCACTGTTGTCACTAACTGCAAAACATGTTAGAGGTTCAGCGATACAAATCAAGGTACTTGCTTTTTGACTTTTCTTACTTCTGGCTTAGAAAGCACTTTCTCATTCAGTCACATCTGACTCTTTGAGACCACGTGAACTGTGGCCTGCCAGGCTCCTCTGTCCATGGGTTCTGCCAGGCAAGAATACTGGAGCGGGTTGCCATTTCCTCCTCCAGAGGATCTTCTTGACCCAAAGACAGAACCTTGCATCTTCTGCGTCTCCTGCACTGGCAGGCAGGTTCTTTACCACTGAACCACCCAGGAAGCCCTCTACTTTCTCAGGTACACTAAATTAGTTTCTGCTTGTTGGCTTGTGGGATTTTACTGCTACTGATATTTCTTTCATTTTATTTACTTTATTTTATTTTTAAAGAAATCCCTTGACTAATAGTTTTATGTAGTTTAAAAGGAACAATGATTAAAGTGTGTATTCAACCTGCCATATTTTCCTGGATATCTGTATTTTAATTTTTAATGGCAAATGGGTGGTTTAAATTCTTATCAAGTCATTGAACTTTTTTTTGGCCAACTTTTCTATTGCATATATTTTTTAAAAGTATTCTTTGAGATTTCTCATTTTTATTCCTTTTAGCTTATTTTTAACAAGCTAAAGTGCTTACAACGATGAGCCACTTATTTTAGGATACAATTTGAGCTAAATATTCAAACTAAGTTTTCCTCAAACATAAAGCTTCTTTTCTCAACAATATTTATTTGTTCCATACTCAAAGACTTCTAGTGTTTCCATTATAGGACATAAAGTTCTAGTATATATAGTCTGATTTGACAAAGAATTCAGAGTATGTATTTTCCACATTATTAATTATTCTAACTTTCTAATTCTCTCCCCATCCCCATATTTTTGTAATACTTACCTATTTTTTAAGATTTAAAGATGAATTTCAATAGCTGTGCCAAGTGTCTCCTCAAAATCCCATTAAAATTTGTGTAGATTTTATTACACAAATTATTACATATAATACTAAATAATTTATATATGTTTATATACATAGTACTATTCACTAAGTACATTATTTTCCCTTTTCTTAAAGTTGAAAATGGCTGAAAACCTTGCCTTCCATGGTATGTGAGTGGAAGTCATGTGTATCTCCCTTCCTTTCCTTACAACTGTCTTCCCTTAGCACTGCTCTAGTGATTATGGAAGCAGGTGTCAAGATGCTGCCTCCATCTGCCTGAACACCTGAGTGATAACAATGAGTCTCCCTGTAGATCTGCAGTGAAAATATGCAGGGAAAGATTGAAGGCAGAAGGAGAAGGGGACGACAGAGGATGAGATGGTTGGATGGCATCACCGACATGATGGACATGGGTTTGAGTAAGCTCTGGGAGTTCATGATGGACAAGGAAGCCTGGGGTGGCAAAGAGTCGGACATGACTGATGACTGAACTGAACTGAACTACTACCTTCATCCATTTTTTGATTCGATTTATTCAGGCTCTTTGAGAGACTCACACACCTGTCTCTATGCCTAGAAAGTCAGTCTGATGACCAGAGTCGTGGGAGGGAGGAACCTTGACATTCACAGCCATTCCGTCCTCTTGTGCCAGTCCACCTTATCATCTCCCAAGGAGACTTTCGAGTTGACTCTGTCAAAAGAAAATGCTCCAATAGGAAATGAATGCGTGGAAATATCCCTTACAAGACTTCGACTTTTTAAATAAATTTTGTATGTCATTCAAGAGCTAATGGAATAACAACAAAGTATACCAATCAGCTAAGTCCAAACGTCAGACTAAACGTACTACGTCAACTGCTGTTTGCATGGGACTGAGGAACATCACTCTTTAACTGGAGAGCTGAGAAAGGTAACAGTTCCCACAGACATCTGATTCAGAAGAGACGGTGCTCTCCCTTTTAATTTCATTATGTATATAATATGTATGCTAAGTCACTTCAGTCGTGTCTGACTCTGTGCGACCCCATAGACGGCATCCCACCAGGCTCCTCCATCCCTGGGATTCTCCAGGCAAGAACACTGGAGTGGGTTGCCATTTCCTTCTTCAATTCATGAAAGTGAAAAGTGAAAGTGAAGTCGCTCAGTCATGTCCGACTTTTCACGACCCCATGAACTGTAGCCTACCAGGCTCCTCCGTCCATGGGATTTTCCAGGCAAGAGTACTGGAGTGGGGTGCCATTGCCTTCTCCGATATAATATGTGTATATATATATATATATATATATACACACACACACACATATATATATATATATAGATATAGATATTAATAACTTCATACACATACATACGGGCTTCCCAGGTGGCGCTAGTGGTAAAGAATCTGTCTGCCAAAGAAGGAAATGCAAGAGATGCAGGTTCAATCCCTGGATCAGGAAGACTGAGTGACTGAACACGCACACACAAGTATAGTTTCAGCAAGACTGAAAATAGATTGAGGCAATGAAAGAAGATGATCATGAGCATAGGACCCATAATGAAAGTTAATATTAATACAAGGGAAATAATAACAGTTAGCAGGAAACTTGTGTGTGAAAGATAGGAGGAAACACTTATAAAAATAAGGAGAGAGCAAAGACAGAGAAAACATGGAACATGGAAACATCATAAATGTGCATGTGAGAGAGAGACTCGGAGAAACAGACCCAGTGAATGAGATGCATAAGAGCGTGAGCTTGATCTGCAGAGGCAACTTTTTCCTAGAGGTTTATCTGAGTGAAGCAATGAAGCAATTTTCCAGCCCTACTCCTGGAGAACAGGTCTGGAATCTGAGAGGACAGAATATACCAGTGAAAATACACCAGCTAAACTAACAAACTAGAGACTGGGGGTGGGAGGAAAGTCTCAGGGGAATTTGGGCACACATGGAGCAGAGGAAATTCCCTCAGGTCAAGGCACAGTGGACGTTATGGTGACTGACATTAGATCTGAAGAAGACAGATGACCTGAGCTTCCAATTAGGCCATTTTCTTCTCAATTGACTGTGGACACACTTGGCTTGATTCCATGCTCAGCCCAGATATTTCCCTGTTGCTGGTAGTTTTAAGTTTTGGCTCTACATGAGGAAATGATTGGGAGACACAGTGGTTCTATCAATTTAGGCAGCTGGACCATATTGACCTGGTAATCTCATGGGCCCAAGCCACATAAACTGCTCCCTGACACCATGTGGGTATTTGCTTCACGCTCAATCACATTTCTGAGTTGTCCCTACAGTAAATGGGGCCATGACAGTGTCTGGTGATGACACACAACCTCAGAATGCCAGAGGATGGTTTGAAGAACGAATTCAAGCTGCAGCCATATCCAGGCACATAAAGCAAAGAGCAGTACTTGATAAGGAGCTCAAGAGAAACCTGAGACAATTCATTGTCAAAGAGAAGATGAAAGAGGGAAAAGAAATGGAGAACTTTTCTCAGCAGGTTCTTCCGTTACCACTTCACTATCTTCTCAACAGTTACCACAAATTTTTAATTCATAGCTGTGTTTCCTTAAAATATTCCTTATGAGACTTGTGAATTTGCTTTGAATTTAAATTGCTTGCTGTTCCTCCTCGTTGGCTTATGTACCTGGGTTTTGCTGTCCTTTGTTGCATGTCTTTCTTACCTGAGTACTTCACTGCCACCAGAGGACTTTGCCATTTGCTCCTCTCATGGGCAACTTGTTAAAAAAAATATATAGCAACCAATACTAAGCCCTAAAAAAAAAAAAGAAAAGAAAAGAAAATATAGTAAGAAGAATAAGTACTTAAAATTTTTGAAAGCTACTGAGGTTTAGGGCTTGTTTGGTTCCCTGCATAATGTAGCCTACCCATAAATACAGTATTATGTTAATGCTATCAACTAATTTGGGAGACCTAGGACCATCTATGATATAACTACTATTGAATTCATTACGATCAAGAAAAGAATTGACAGGAGTTGACTGCTGTATTATTAAAGTTCTTTCAGTTGATTGTTGGCCAGTCCCATATCAATTCCTTTCTCTACTTTGTGCTTTTTTAATCAAATTATGCTTGAAGGTCTGTGCTCCAGATAGACTTCCCAAGGGTTGGGTAAAGGGCTATGGTTCCCTGCTGCTGCTGCTGCTAAGTCGCTTCAGTTGTGTCCGACTCTGTGTGACCCCATAGACGGCAGCCCACCAGGCTCCCCCGTCCCTGGGATTCTCCAGGCAAGAACACTGGAGTGGGCTGCCATTTCCTGCTCCAATGCATGAAAGTGAAAAGTGAAAGTGAAGTCGCTCAGTCGTGTCCGACTCTTAGCAACCCCATGGACTGCAGCCTAACAGGCTCCTCTGTCCATGGGATTTTCCAGGCAAGAGTACTGCACCCTAATTGTGGGAGAGCTCGGGAACGCCCCCTAGCTGTGTACCCAGAAGAAATAGCGCTGGTCACCACAAGAGTGGGCAGACGTCCATTCATTCATTCTCACACACAAAGAACATGTGCCCCTCTGCTTCCATGGATCTCCCAGGGTCTGAGTGGAACACTTTTTAAATTGCTTCCACCTTTTACCATTTCCCGTGCCCTTCCCACACACAGGTAGACTCAACCTTGACTGTTTGAATTGGTTCCTCCTTCAGTCATTGTGATTTGAAAGGAAACCACAGAGAGCTAAGACCTGAGGTAGAAAGTGATACAGGAGTCTTTCTCAGAAAAGATTTCTGCAAGAATTTCCTTCTAGAGGCATGGATCTTACATGGTAGGGCTGGGGGAGCATATCAAGAGGAAAGGCAGAAAAGCTGAACTCTTAAGAAGGCAGTTTACCTCATGAAGTCTGTGCTCAGACACAGATCGCTTTCATACATTGGAGAAGGAAATGGCAACCCACTCCAGTGTTCTTGCCTGGAGAATCCCAGGGATGGGGGAGCCTGGTGGGCTGCCGTCTATGGGGTCACACAGAGTCGGACACAACTGAAGCGACTTAGCAGCAGCAGCAGCAGGGAACCATAGCCCTTTACCCAACCCTTGGGAAGTCTATCTGGAGCACAGACCTTCAAGCATAATTTGATTAAAAAAGCACAAAGTAGAGAAAGGAATTGATATGGGACTGGCCAACAATCAACTGAAAGAACTTTAATAATACAGCAGTCAACTCCTGTCAATTCTTTTCTTGATCGTAATGAATTCAATAGTAGTTATATCATAGATGGTCCTAGGTCTCCCAAATTAGTTGATAGCATTAACATAATACTGTATTTATGGGTAGGCTACATTATGCAGGGAACCAAACAAGCCCTAAACCTCAGTAGCTTTCAAAAATTTTAAGTACTTATTCTTCTTACTATATTTTCTTTTCTTTTCTTTTTTTTTTTTAGGGCTTAGTATTGGTTGCTATATATTTTTTTTAACAAGTTGCCCATGAGAGGAGCAAATGGCAAAGTCCTCTGGTGGCAGTGAAGTACTCAGGTAAGAAAGACATGCAACAAAGGACAGCAAAACCCAGGTACATAAGCCAACGAGGAGGAACAGCAAGCAATTTAAATTCAAAGCAAATTCACAAGTCTCATAAGGAATATTTTAAGGAAACACAGCTATGAATTAAAAATTTGTGGTAACTGTTGAGAAGATAGTGAAGTGGTAACGGAAGAACCTGCTGAGAAAAGTTCTCCATTTCTTTTCCCTCTTTCATCTTCTCTTTGACAATGAATTGTCTCAGGTTTCTCTTGAGCTCCTTATCAAGTACTGCTCTTTGCTTTATGTGCCTGGATATGGCTGCAGCTTGAATTCGTTCTTCAAACCATCCTCTGGCACTCTGAGGTTGTGTGTCATCACCAGACACTGTCATGGCCCCATTTACTGTAGGGACAACTCAGAAATGTGATTGAGCGTGAAGCAAATACCCACATGGTGTCAGGGAGCAGTTTATGTGGCTTGGGCCCATGAGATTACCAGGTCAATATGGTCCAGCTGCCTAAATTGATAGAACCACTGTGTCTCCCAATCATTTCCTCATGTAGAGCCAAAACTTAAAACTACCAGCAACAGGGAAATATCTGGGCTGAGCATGGAATCAAGCCAAGTGTGTCCACAGTCAATTGAGAAGAAAATGGCCTAATTGGAAGCTCAGGTCATCTGTCTTCTTCAGATCTAATGTCAGTCACCATAACGTCCACTGTGCCTTGACCTGAGGGAATTTCCTCTGCTCCATGTGTGCCCAAATTCCCCTGAGACTTTCCTCCCACCCCCAGTCTCTAGTTTGTTAGTTTAGCTGGTGTATTTTCACTGGTATATTCTGTCCTCTCAGATTCCAGACCTGTTCTCCAGGAGTAGGGCTGGAAAATTGCTTCATTGCTTCACTCAGATAAACCTCTAGGAAAAAGTTGCCTCTGCAGATCAAGCTCACGCTCTTATGCATCTCATTCACTGGGTCTGTTTCTCCGAGTCTCTCTCTCACATGCACATTTATGATGTTTCCATGTTCCATGTTTTCTCTGTCTTTGCTCTCTCCTTATTTTTATAAGTGTTTCCTCCTATCTTTCACACACAAGTTTCCTGCTAACTGTTATTATTTCCCTTGTATTAATATTAACTTTCATTATGGGTCCTATGCTCATGATCATCTTCTTTCATTGCCTCAATCTATTTTCAGTCTTGCTGAAACTATACTTGTGTGTGCGTGTTCAGTCACTCAGTCTTCCTGATCCAGGGATTGAACCTGCATCTCTTGCATTTCCTTCTTTGGCAGACAGATTCTTTACCACTAGCGCCACCTGGGAAGCCCGTATGTATGTGTATGAAGTTATTAATATCTATATATATATATATATATATGTGTGTGTGTGTGTATATATATATATATATATATATATATATATATATATATATACACATATTATATCGGAGAAGGCAATGGCACCCCACTCCAGTACTCTTGCCTGGAAAATCCCATGGACGGAGGAGCCTGGTAGGCTACAGTTCATGGGGTCGTGAAAAGTCGGACATGACTG
Source organism: Bos taurus (assembly GCF_002263795.3). NCBI lineage: Eukaryota > Metazoa > Chordata > Mammalia > Artiodactyla > Bovidae > Bos > Bos taurus. The sequence goes on along the minus strand of NC_037357.1, from coordinate 84,762,863 downwards.
AGCGACTTCACTTTCACTTTTCACTTTCATGAATTGAAGAAGGAAATGGCAACCCACTCCAGTGTTCTTGCCTGGAGAATCCCAGGGATGGAGGAGCCTGGTGGGATGCCGTCTATGGGGTCGCACAGAGTCAGACACGACTGAAGTGACTTAGCATACATATTATATACATAATGAAATTAAAAGGGAGAGCACCGTCTCTTCTGAATCAGATGTCTGTGGGAACTGTTACCTTTCTCAGCTCTCCAGTTAAAGAGTGATGTTCCTCAGTCCCATGCAAACAGCAGTTGACGTAGTACGTTTAGTCTGACGTTTGGACTTAGCTGATTGGTATACTTTGTTGTTATTCCATTAGCTCTTGAATGACATACAAAATTTATTTAAAAAGTCGAAGTCTTGTAAGGGATATTTCCACGCATTCATTTCCTATTGGAGCATTTTCTTTTGACAGAGTCAACTCGAAAGTCTCCTTGGGAGATGATAAGGTGGACTGGCACAAGAGGACGGAATGGCTGTGAATGTCAAGGTTCCTCCCTCCCACGACTCTGGTCATCAGACTGACTTTCTAGGCATAGAGACAGGTGTGTGAGTCTCTCAAAGAGCCTGAATAAATCGAATCAAAAAATGGATGAAGGTAGTAGTTCAGTTCAGTTCAGTCATCAGTCATGTCCGACTCTTTGCCACCCCAGGCTTCCTTGTCCATCATGAACTCCCAGAGCTTACTCAAACCCATGTCCATCATGTCGGTGATGCCATCCAACCATCTCATCCTCTGTCGTCCCCTTCTCCTTCTGCCTTCAATCTTTCCCTGCATATTTTCACTGCAGATCTACAGGGAGACTCATTGTTATCACTCAGGTGTTCAGGCAGATGGAGGCAGCATCTTGACACCTGCTTCCATAATCACTAGAGCAGTGCTAAGGGAAGACAGTTGTAAGGAAAGGAAGGGAGATACACATGACTTCCACTCACATACCATGGAAGGCAAGGTTTTCAGCCATTTTCAACTTTAAGAAAAGGGAAAATAATGTACTTAGTGAATAGTACTATGTATATAAACATATATAAATTATTTAGTATTATATGTAATAATTTGTGTAATAAAATCTACACAAATTTTAATGGGATTTTGAGGAGACACTTGGCACAGCTATTGAAATTCATCTTTAAATCTTAAAAAATAGGTAAGTATTACAAAATATGGGGATGGGGAGAGAATTAGAAAGTTAGAATAATTAATAATGTGGAAAATACATACTCTGAATTCTTTGTCAAATCAGACTATATATACTAGAACTTTATGTCCTATAATGGAAACACTAGAAGTCTTTGAGTATGGAACAAATAAATATTGTTGAGAAAGAAGCTTTATGTTTGAGGAAAACTTAGTTTGAATATTTAGCTCAAATTGTATCCTAAAATAAGTGGCTCATCGTTGTAAGCACTTTAGCTTGTTAAAAATAAGCTAAAAGGAATAAAAATGAGAAATCTCAAAGAATACTTTTAAAAAATATATGCAATAGAAAAGTTGGCCAAAAAAAAGTTCAATGACTTGATAAGAATTTAAACCACCCATTTGCCATTAAAATTAAAATACAGATATCCAGGAAAATAATGGCAGGTTGAATACACACTTTAATCATTGTTCCTTTTAAACTACATAAAACTATTAGTCAAGGGATTTCTTTAAAAATAAATAAAGTAAATAAAATGAAAGAAATATCAGTAGCCAGTAAATCCCACAAGCCAACAAGCAGAAACTAATTTAGTGTACCTGAGAAAGTAGAGGCTTCCTGGGTGGTTCAGTGGTAAAGAACCTGCCTGCCAGTGCAGGAGACGCAGAAGATGCAAGGTTCTGTCTTTGGGTCAAGAGATCCTCTGGAGGAGGAAATGGCAACCCGCTCCAGTATTCTTGCCTGGCAGAACCCATGGACAGAGGAGCCTGGCAGGCCACAGTTCACGTGGTCTCAAAGAGTCAGATGTTGAACTGAATGAGAAAGTGCTTTCTAAGCCAGAAGTAAGAAAAGTCAAAAAGCAAGTACCTTGATTTGTATCGCTGAACCTCTAAACATGTTTGCAGTTAGTGACAACAGTGATCTTTTTTTTAAATGAGAGTGGAAAGTAGAATTAGAAACACCAAGTTTCTTCTTGAAAAATGTGTTTCTAAATATCCACCAACGGTGCAGTTGTTCTGCAACTAAGGCAGAGATTGTAGGTTTATTCCCTGAAGAGGATGTAACAGAAGGCAGTTGGGTTGGTGGACTGCAGGCACTGATGAGGGTGGAAGGGGATAGTGTGGAACAGATTAAGATTATATACCAAAATGCTGAGACAACACCCTCCAAAATCACCAGTCCTCTGGAACACTGTCATCCAGGTTTATATTCTCCAGATACGAAAATGAAAGATTCTTGTATAAAGAATTTATTAAGCTAGAAAAAAAGACTAAATATGCTAATAGCAAGGCTTTCTCTTTGAATAGCTCAACCAGAATACCCTACACTAAAGCTTATAGTCAATAATAACTACTCATTCAAACAGAACTAGCAATCAGCTTTATAGTTTCCATGCTTGAATATAAATAAACAACCAGGGCATCAGAGGAAGGTCTTTGATATCAAAACATAACACAAAATAGAAAAATAATTAGGAAAGAGAGACCATGGAGAAATTTAAAAGCTATCCTTTGCTGTTATTGAGTCATCCCTAGGTC
>NC_037357.1:84590334-84760125 GCF_002263795.3 Bos taurus | reverse complement strand
CTAGCTCCTACAAATAAGCAGGATGACAATATACAGCCTTGACATACTCCTTTTCATGGAACCAGTCTGTTGTTCCATGTCCCGTTCTAACGGTGCTTCCTGACCTGCATACAGGTTTCTCAAGAGGCAGGTCAGGTGGTCTTGTATTCCCATCTCTTTCAAGAATTTTCCAGTTTTTTGTGGTCCACATAGTCAAAGGCTTTGGCATAGTCCATAAAGCAGAAGTAGATGTTTTCTGGAACTCTCTTGCTTTTTGATGATCCAGCTGAGGTTGGCAATTTGATCTCTGGTTCTCTGCATTTCTAAATCCAGCTTGAACAATCTGGAAGTTCACATTTCACATATTGCTGAAGCCTGTCTTATTTTGAGCATTACTTTACTAGCATGTGAGATGAGTGCAAAGTATTGTTTATATTAGTAAAATATTGCATGATGTTGCATGATGCAAGTGTTGAATGATAAAATAATTAAATAACTTGCATTTACTACACATTTCTGTGATATTGAATTTTACGTGAGAATTAAAACATTCATATATGAACAACTTTGATGATTTAATTATGGAAATTTTTACCACTTGGATTTCTCGAAATATTCATCATTAAATAGTTCAACTTATGATTCCTCATAATCTCAGGTTGTGAGATGTCAGTTAGGCCATCTCCAGGTGACTTTATAAGCTTCCTTTTTCTTTGTATCTCTCTCCAGTATTTTTCCAAAAATTTCTTTTCCTAATTGATACACACTATATTTTTAAGAGTAACTATAATCAAATAAGTAAATAGTTTTTTAAAGGATATTATTCTCATCTAAAATTACGCAATCATTTATTGCTAATTGCCCTGTTTGGCTCCAATCTCTCCACATACTTTTGGCACGCCATCAGCTTAATATTTAGCAAGATACATAGTTGAGAAACCCCCACATATGGAATTCAATAAGAATCTCAGAGAAATATCTCCATGTCATATTGTTAAGTGCGTGAATTCTTAGATAATTATTAAGAAACATGAATTAATATAAGAGCATCCAAATAAAATAGAAATAACCTATTTTTTACAGCTTGATTCATTCATAGATTTCTGAAATCCTTAAGAGGAGGAGTAGTAGAAAGGGAGATAATTTTTTCAGAGGTAGTATCCCAGATGCCCTTAGGCCAAGTGGCATTAAGAAGGGCCTAGTGAGTTAGATTATATCCTGGGAGATCATTCTCTTTAAGGGTGTGTGTCAGCATGTCTCTGTAGTTAGGTGCGATTTCACAACGATACTAATTACGCTATTAGAAGGGCAGGATGAGATACATTAGGCCATGGATTTTTTTTCACTGAATTCTTTAGTGGGTAAGGATTAAATCTGCTTATATCGCACGTCTTATTTGTTCCTTTCAATGCGAGGTAGATGTACATTTAGCTAGAATCGATAGGTCACTTATGTGGGTGTTACTAGTTCCCTAGGCTCTTTTTAAAAGCCCCAATGAGGGAACCAATACTTCAGTAATCCAGGAAGATAAAAAGTAAATTTTATAGTCATGACGTGTGACTGAGGGAGGTAGAGGAAGATTGTGAAAATTAGTTTAGAATTTTGGGTTAAAAAGAACCATTATGTGAATGTGTTCTAAAATTAGTTGGCTATATGAAGTATTGAAAGGAAACTATATAGCCTATGACTTTTAGTGTACTATTGCAACTTATATGTAGGGAATAAACACTATTATGGTCTATGATCTACATCATCACAGTTAAGGTATTCATACTATGGTAATATTAAAAGATATAAAACATCTTCAGTCTTATTTAGAGCCATATTTAATAGGATTTAGTGCATTTGCATGTCTTCAGCATCTATACTCCAACAGAAGGAGACATCTAGACATTATTTGTATCCTATTTGCCTGTTCTAAAAGTTTTTACAGAGTTTGTTACAGTTTTTACCCATCTCCTATACATTATGGACTGGCATATCTTTTTGTTTTTTTTGTCTTCCTGACTATTGATACAAAAATAAAGGTCATTTATGCAAGACAGGCCCTTCAACATGATAGGCTTATACAGCTTCCACGTCTCAAGAATTACCAATTGAGCCGTTGGCGCAAAAAGTGTCCATAAATTTGACGCAAATTAACTTAACTCTCACTCTTTCACATACTCGAGGATCGAGCTTCTTGGAAGGACTCTAAACCACAGTTAACTCTTAGTTTTCTATGGTCAACAACTTATCATACATCGGCCTTCTATTTTTCCACAAGGGACTGCATAGAAAAGTCAAGAGTGTTCTGCTTAGGTTTGATACAGTGGTAATTAAATAAGACGTATTTTTTATTAAACAAAGGCTATGTAGATTTAATTCTAACCTTTTGCTGGAAGGAAACATAGAGTGTGCGTGTGCTCAAATTGAAGTACACTTCGCGTCCTCTAGAAACATATTTATAGCCACTTAAGGTGACTGACATCTCTCTTATCTACGTAGTTACTGTAAATATCTACAGATTGTGCTTACAATCACCCTAGGAATATTCATGTTGAATTTTTCTTTATAGCAAGTTTATACTTTGTGTATTATAGGTTGGCCAGAATGGAAGAGCTTCCACTTATGGTTGAAAGAATGTTGGTGTTTTCTAGTGCAGTGGGGACAGTTTGTGACTGAAGTAAGAGGGAATAAAGGACTGGAGTGGGTTATTCTGGTTAAAAATCTAGTTGCCTTAAAGAATGACCAATCCCAGGACATCACAGACTAGTATCAACAACCAGATAGCCATCTACCCAGAACGACTTTTAGGAGAAAGGCTATTAGGTTTAATTGACTTACGTTAGTGGTAAAACAATGAGAAATGGGGCTATTAGTAAGGACCCCGATTTACTATTATGCAACACTGACAGCTTTGGTGGCCTTGCAATTTTCTCATTCCTACAGATTTGGATTCATTGAAGACCATATACCAAGGTTCATCTGAATGCAGTGGGTTCCAGGCGGTAGAAGTGTGAATTACCCCCAGTTAATCATCTGAATTTGGAAAACAATGAAAGAACAGCTCCTTAATTCAATAAAGAATCAGCAACAAAATTAAGTATTACCCATACTGTTATTATTTAATATTGTTTTTTTGGAAAGACTTAACCAAGTTGTAGTGAGCACTAGATGAGAGAAGACACATATGGACCGGGCTGCTACCCCCAACTTGAGCTGAGTGCAGAGGAGAAAAAAAATCATCACCTGATGTAATGTGATCGGCTCTAAATCTCCGGTTATTGTCGAAGCTTCTGTATATAGTATTTACAAAAAAAAAAAAAAAAATATAGAATGAATAAATACATAAAAATAATAGTAATTGTCAAGCACACAAACTCCTTGGTTTTAGAATCCTCTTTTAAACTCCTCTATATTAAATTAAATGGAATACATAAATAAAATTAGAAGGATAATTTAAGGCTCGACAAGGATGGGAATACCTTGTCTCAATATTGAGAATTTGAACGAGAATTATTTAAGGGATGAAAATTTCAAACAATCAAGTTGACTTTCTCTGTAGGTTAAGGCACTTAAGGATGTATCAATAGTCAGGAGACAAAAAAAAAAAAAAGAGACCTGAAGGCAACAGAGCAGACACGACATATGAGTTAGTGATCGTTTATAAACACAAAACCTAGTAATATATTTCGAATTGAGGATCAATGGAATTTGTACAATTAATGTTCATAGTATGTTCACTTATTGAGACAGAAATTCCTAGCTAAAGTCAAATGCATAATCAGTCAGTCTAAGCCTCTTGATGGGGCTCTAAAATAGCTGGAGATGTTCTTAACTTACCTAGTTGTTTGCTTACCATAATTCTTTCCCGAAAATAACAGAGCTAGAAGTTTTGTACATGTCCTAAAAACTTTAGGTAGGTCAGCTCTGTTTTTCCTATTTATCCAAGATATAGTTAGATTACTAGGGAGATAATGGAAATATTTCCAAGGAAAAAAAATCACTCGATAGCAAGTATTTCAGACAATTATAATTTAATATTAAATAGAATTACCAGCTAGATATAAGGATGTCATCTTTTTTCTAGGTGAAACCAATTTTCAACTTCCAGGACTATGGGCCTGGTTTTTCAATAATATAACTCTTTTCATAATAATTATTACTCAGTTCCGTCTTAGGGAAAGGATTAAAAGAAAGTCTCCAAAAACCCAGTTGTTGTAAAAGGTAGTGTGAAGCACATCCCAGATTTAGATCTAGGAGAGCCATTGCCAGCGAGCAGCAGTGTTGGGTTTTTTGACGCAAAAGTAGAGTATACTGTCACCCTAAAGCTAACAGCGATGTTGTGCCTAATCAGCTTAGCCCAAAAAACACCTTTCTCTAAGAATGAACTTGCTATCCGATAACTCTAAAACGATTATTTTTGGTTTTTTGAATATCAGTTGATTATTTTCTGAATTCTTATATAACTTTAGTGTGATGAGCAAAGTTAGAAAGTTAATATTAACTTTCATTGTGTTTGTTCGTCAATTATGTCTTGTTACTTACACTTAAAACAGGTACTTTTGGCATTCCATTTACTGCTCCACATATTTATATTGTGCTTTTTTCATCTTTGTTCGCCCCAGTTTTTAATCTAAAGATTCACTGAAATATCCTTTTACTAGTATTTCATTTGTGAAATTGAGTTGGTAGTAATTGTAATGGTTGATTAGAATTGTTAAAGAGTTTACATATTTCTAGATATTGACTACTTCAAAAATTATTTTTGTGTTTATGTCAACTTATAAGATATATTTTATGAGGTAAGAGACATAGTGAAAGAAGCAAAGTAAATGTGATGTCGTGAATGGAGACTCTCCCTATACCATTTATTGGCCGATCCAAGTTATTAAGTCCGCAGGCAACAATGTATGGATTACCCTCTAGCAGTGTGTGGCAATAGTAAAGGTTGGCAATTCCTGTTCAGTAATTCACCAATCTCGTATGTTCCTTTAAGGGTTTTCTTTATGATACATTAGGCCACTGAGTATTTTATGAAAGAATTATTGTATGGCTCTGCCATCCTGCCTTTATACGATTGAAGTGAAAAAAAAACATACAAAAACAAACTACCCACGTCTGGTTAGACATGAGACTCCTCTCGTAAGACCCGCAAACTGGCATCAACTGATATGACCGTATAGTAGCCCCAGCGTTCCTGGAAAAGTGTGACACATTACCCCTCTGATCCTTAACTGAGTGTCGTGTGGAAATAATCTCCAGCATCATACCCATCTATAGGTGCAGGATGTATTGCATTACAAACTATAGTATACAATATCTACTGTGTTCAGGAAAGACACTTAAAATAATAAAGGTCAGTAGAGAAATCCTTCTCTGCCTCATTAGATCAATAAATATTGTGAGGCCTCCCACTTGCTGTGCCAATGTGAACTACCACCGGAGAGAAATTTTATCTTTTACCCCTATTGTAGATAACCCAAGTCTTCTCAAATGGTAAACGGGGGCAAGATAACAAATAAACAGAAATATGAAAACATTGTGTAACCTTGACATGCGGTGAAAAAGCATCCAGTGCAGTATATTTACTCAGCAATGATAAGGGCTATCAGAAACAATTATAATGAAACTAACTCAGCCCTCGCGTCTCAGAAATTAGAATAGATTCGTATCGCATCCTAATTGAGAAAAGAGATAGTCCAAACTCATATAGTTAAAAAGACAAAGAACCATATTCATGATAGAGATATATCTATTGAAGATAAATAATAAGAGGGCATAAATTTTAAAAATTATATCATAGGTTGTTATAAGAATATAAAAATAGAATGATGTAATCTCTAGATAGTAGTTACTCAGATTAATGAGTTAACTGAATAGAAAGAAAAGATTATGAAATTTTAGGGCAGAGATAGTGCAAATAATTTCTTTGAGTGGTTTTTTGAATCTACATTTAAGTGCGCTAACAACCATTTCACAAGATCCGATAATATATAGATATAAGATTATCTCCATATAAAGATGGAAGGGTGAAGCAATCATTCATAGGAGAGGATGTAAGCCAATAATGAAATGATCCTTAAATGTACTACCCGTCCTATAGCATTTAGACCACATAAAGGAGTATTGAGAATTTTCATAGAGCATTATAACGGCTCCCAGTAGGTATACCAGACTTCATCCCCCACATAGCTCTTGAACCAATGTCAACCTCTTATATCTACAAATAACAGAAATACCCATGGAATTAGTAGGGTCCTTAAAATGAAAAATATTAAGCTGTGGAAAAGTAAATAAAGCAAAAGTCTTCACATATAATCATATAATCTCTATCATGTTGATCTCGGACTTCTTTGTCTAGGATTATTTCTTGAACAAAAATACTGGAACCAGAAAATAATTGGAGAATTTTGAAGGAAAGGAAATCTTCACAGAATATTATTTAACCAAGAACACAAAATCATCAAACAAATATGGATGGCATCATGAAAGTTTTTCAGACTATTCAAAATCAATACCATAAAGACCTTACGTACAATAGCCTTTCTCAAGGGCATTCTTGCAGGATTTCTACACAGAAACCTGGCGGTAAGCCAAAGGAGTATGAGATTTCAATCCCTAGGAGAGGTGGCCAAAGGGGTAGGATTAACCCCAAGAAAACAACCAGAATATAATACTAAGTACACAAGAGTGCGTGTGGTGTCAGGTTGTGCAGGGGTGGGAGAGGGACAAGTGTATTGGGATGAATGGTGGACTTCCAGTACCTCTAAGCACACAACCAAAAAAAAAAAAATAGTTCTACGAGATTTCGAGCATACTTGGAGCTTAATGGTATGAAATACTTGGATATGGTAAAGTTTATATACGAATTCATGATTCAGACAACTAAGAACAATAGCTATGGAATTAATTAGTATTCAATACTCACAAAGAATTTATCTAAGAAAAGACAAACAAAAAAAAAGCAGAGAAAATGAGGGTTATTAGCACTAAGCAAAATTAAAGTAAGCTCATATTTAGGAGGAAATGTTAAATCCAGAAGAACAATAAAAACTTTTATAAATGATTAAATGCCTTAGTAGATATTAATTTAGGTCCAGAGTACCCACTGAAGAAGTCAGTCTGTATCTATTTACGAGAATAGGAAGAAAGAAGAAAGTGTGATGGAGTGAGGCAGGGACCGCGTGCAGTAGGTAATCCAAAGAAAGCTAAAATCCTTATTTTAATAGGGATCTTTTAATAATGTAAAAAACTTTGGTGGGAGAAATATGAATTTTTATATAAACACGTACGCAGAGAGGCCTTGCTCTCTTGGTAGGAATATCATAATTGACCCCAAAGCTAAAGTAATTCAAAGTGGATTTGGCTCTCGTGCTTTCTTTGCTCGCCTTCTCCGGTTCCTGCCTAGTTACTAATTCTTCGACTTTTCAGAACATGTGCATGAAAATCCCTCATTATTTTGACAGAATTAAAATTAAATTAAAATGATGCTTTCCTTGGCAGCGCAGTGGGTTAAGACTCGTGCTGCCAGTGCAGGTGGTGTGGGATTGGATCTTCTGGGTCGGGGAACCTAAAGAGATCCACGCAATTAGCGAGTCTGTGGTTCTGTGTTGGCATAAATTATCACAATGTAGGTAGTTCTAAAGCCTAAATCAGGCGTTCTTGTTTGTTTGTTTGTATTTTGACATAGAAGAGATTGCTATTTTATGTTTTGGGGAAAGGAAAACGCTCCGAGGTCAAGATTTATAGAAATCATAGGCAATTACAAGTGAAATCTCTCATTTCATATGGTATAAAATTTGAACATACTCTCTAATTATTTTATATATTTATTATTATTACCTTTGGCATATATTAATTAATCACGCCATCTATATCTTTTATAAGTGGTGTATACTATATCTATCTTATACCTTTGAATAGATTATACACCCAATTAGTCCATCCATATGCTTAAGCTAATCTGTGGTCTATAATACATTTCGAGCTTTCTTCAAATGTCTTCTATATATTTTAGTATGTTTTCATCTATTATAGTGAAATATTTTTATTATGTATTCATGGAAACGATTGTTGGAGGGATTATTCTCCTATGGTAAATAAACACATCGTGGAGATTTTCTATTATTTAGAAAAAATAGCTTTATTATTAGAGCACCATATATATAGAAACTTTATATACTAACAACATGTTTCTATCATACCATATTGTATTATAATATCATCCCATATATCCTCTCCTACCAACTTCATCTGTTATCTCTTTGAATACATTTATCCAGTCCTAGCTCGACTCCTATCATGGTACAATTCTTTGCCAGCATGATGGGAGTGATACATAGAGTGTTCCTCATTGCCATGGAACGCAACCCTTACCACAAGAGATCTTGCGACAAGGATCGCGTGAGGCAGTCTCTTGCTTTGTCATAGATACCGGTGTAATCTCTATATCTCTGTAATAAATAATAATTCATAAAATAATTAAAAATCAGTGCATGTCGGTTTTTTGGGGGTCTGAATATTCATCCATCACGTTTTTCTTAATCCATTTATTATAATACTCTATCTTCTCCTATATAAAAAAATGTGTCTCTGTCATACCTTAATAACATCACTCTTCATCAATATGTAACCCACTCTTATAAATAATAAGAGTAGCTGATAATTTGAAAGCTCTCTTTACTTTAATGTGTATTGATTTAATGTTAGTACAATTATCCATGTATCAAATGTTATCAATCTTACTGAGACTTATTTACACAAACTAAATATTCAAAGGTAATAATATCCGAACAGTAGATGCTATCATATCTATATAAATCAAAAAATACTCTTAATGTCTGTCTATATCTCCTTTTTGTCTTCCCTGAAGTGGAATTCTATATATCTCTCTAATATAGATAGACATACATAAATCTCTGGAGTCGCAGAACCTGGTATAGCTATTATCTGAGAGAAATTGAATATATATACTTCTGTGTCTATAAACGGGTTTAAATGCTATAACTCTTAACTCTAAATTATTTCAAAGGGTCTCTATATCAACAACTAATGTATATGGAAAAAGTATAACACTCAAAGGATATCCCTCAATAATCTATATGACCACTATATGGTTAAGACCCAAAACGAATATCACAATCCAATGTATAAATATGAATGCATTAAAGTTATATAACCAACTAACTAATATCCTAATCCATCTCATCCAGTCAATTGGGAATCCTCTAAGACACAGAACGCGTCATTCTGATTATAAAAATAGGAATCCTATAAAGGAGTCCGTCAGGTTTAGGAACTATTAAGCCCGACCCCTTACTTCTGATGCTGGTGGACAGTCCCACTAGTAAACTACCCAATTGGCTCTATTCCTATCTTTCTAAAATCCTTAATAATACTCCTGTCATCTCGGCGGGCAACCGAAGCCCTCCTGTAGGAATGTTCCTTTTGGTCCCAGAGCTTGTTACTTCACTTTTCACATCAAGGAAGAAGAAAGGGGATGGAGGAGGTGGGGGGAAATAAAGAAGGGAAGGGAAAAAAGAGATAATATTACTTCGTCTCTACTGAGGTGGCATTAGTGGGAACAATCATCGAGGTTAAGAAATGGTTATGCAGTGTCCTCTGATTCCCAGTCAAGAGATATTTAAAACTATATATTTAACTGACTTTATAAATAGACTAAACCAATCATCTCTAAACACTACACACCCAAATCTCTAATACTAAATAAATATCAGACCCCAAAATGTTCACATCACCCGGATGAGCATAACATCCCAGTCCGTAAGTGCCTTAGTAACATAACTCTCAGGTCAAAATATATGTCATAATAATAATAAAAAAAAAAAAAATAACACCCATAAAAAAATGAAATAATATAAGCTAGTCCCCGTTATGCAGTCTACCCTGTTCCTTATTGCTGTGCTTGACTGCAGTCAGTAAAGTTGCAGTCGTGTCCGACTCTGTGCCCCTATCTTATAAAAAATAAATACCGACCAGCAGCACCCCAACTAGTTCTATAGAGAAGCAGGAAAGAAAAAAGAAAACTTAGCCTCTCAGTCGACTAAGGAACCAATAACCACACCGCCAAGTCACCGTAGGAACTCATGTTATGCAGTTTCCCTCCAAAAAAGTAGACATAATGTTTCTGTAGAAGGCGCACATCTTTTAGTCCATTACTGTTGGATCCCCTCAAAGTGCAACCTTTCTCTTTCAACCAATGGAGTTACCTCATATGGATATGAGAAACTACAGCGAGTACCTACTCATTTCTTTTCTTAGAACAATTTCTCTTTAATTATATTTCCGGATCATTTTCTCCTCCTTTATATAATGAAATAGACAAAGTCATCCCTTTCACTTCACTCTTACTGTGCAGAGGATTATTTATGTGGCTTAAAATTGAGGTTAAACTGAATTAAAAGTACAAACCAAAGCTTTGAAAGACAAGGCTATAGGAACATTTTTACTAAAGCATCTGATTTCTGTAATGCATTTTTAATTACCATTCCCTTAAAAAACCGATAGATACTTAAGATTTACCAAGGGCATAACATAGATATCATCGATAATGAATAATGAATGACAACCCCCGCAAAACAAGATAAAGTGATTTCATCTGACCAAAAAAACTGGCAGATCATAATGTTACCATATAACTGTTTCTTGCCAATAACTTCTTTTCCATTTTTCAGGAATAGATATTAGATATAGAGCAACTGTAAACAGTGAATCTTATAAGGCATTATGAAATAGATTAGAACAATTCTACCAGGACCCATGGATTGAATTTCTTTAGGGTCCGTGTCCCAAACAGGTAAATAAACAAATTTCAGTCATGCGCTTGGTTATAATGTTCAATTAAGAGCGTTAAATTAAAGAATTTCAAATAGTCTTTAACCTTAGTTTTTAAAAAAAGGTCTCTTCCTAGTGTGTCTGTCTACATGTCTTTTTCAGTGAATACAAATGTGTTCCAATACAATGCTGACTGCTATCTAGTCTTTCAAAGTCTTAAACACACAGACTCATTCTCTCTCCATTCTCCAGGCCAAAGTTATTTTCCTAAAATGGACCTAATTTTGCCATTTCCTCACTGGAAAATATTCATTGACTTCCAGTCACCCACTGCAGTGTTTCTCAATATATATATAGCTGCACATTACAGTCTGAAAGAGTTAATCGCTCAACTGTCTGACTCTTTGTGACCCCTGGACTGTAGCCCACCAGGGCTCCTCTGTCCATGGAATTCTCCAGGCACGAATACCAAAGTGGGTAGCCATTCCCTTCTCCAGGGGATCTTTCCACCCCAGGGATCAAACCCAGGTCTCCCACAATGCAGGCAGATTCTTTACTGTCTGATCTACCAAGGAAGCTCACTACAATCTCTAGGAGAGCTTGTTACAAATATCCTTTCCTGGGCTCCATCTTCAAAATGTATTTTAATTGGTTCACTCTTCTTATCAATGCAGTGACATAGGAGTCACTCTGAAATGATGTTCAAACATCGGTTCCTGTAACTTGACTCTCTTTATCCTCCCCTGTCATACATTCACCTTTTATTCCAACCACATAAATCTTTAGGGTCAGTCTTCTGCCTTTATTTCCCCCTTTTGATACCAGTCCTGTCTCAGCTCAAGGCTCAGCAAAAACATCACTTCTGTCGTATCTTCCCTGCATCTTCCAGAGAGTGACTTTTTTTTTTCTCCTAAGGTTCCACAGATTTTGTGCAGATCTGGATTACAATAATGCATTATTCTATATTCTTACTCTACTACTAGTCTGAGAGCCACTTTTGATATAGGACAGTCATGTTCCTTGTCGGGGAGTTGAATGACATGCTCTCTGGGTTTGGTATTACAATGAATCCCATGTGGGTTTGTTGCATCAGGATGTGTTTCCGTGTGCATGACTTGATCACTTTCTCTTCCCATGGCCCCTAACATCATCTCTTTAAATATTCCACCTTTTCTTTTCCTGCTTTGTGAGTTTTCTCCTTGTACTGACTATAACATAGAAAATATAAGTACATTTTTCATTTAGTAAGAACACACTTTATGCTCCCTGTTCTAAATTTTAAAACAGAATGGAGTACTATTTCCCTCCCTAAGAAAAATTCCACAAATATAATTGTTTCTTAAGAAAATATAAGTAGCTCTAAATTGTATTCTAAATACAATTGAGGTTTGTATTAAAAACCTCAGTATACAAAATTTTCTCATCTCTGATTTCATTCAATAAATATTTATTGAGTGCCTGTTATAGCACAAGAAAATGAAGGTGTCTAAATCCTAGGATTTAATATTTCAAGCTAAGGTTTAAAAAAGTTAAAGCTTTTGAAAAAGAACATGACATAACCAAATGGAAGATATGTAGCCTCTAAATCTTTTCCTCTACAAATTTCTGCTTATTAATGTCTCTGTTCCGATGCAGTCGCATAACTTTTATCTTAATTTTATAGGCCATGTGCTTTCTGGAGGCTCTAAAGTGAAATTAAATCACACGAAGAAGGTTATATATCAGACAGTACTTGAAGGACACTGAAATAGATTATTGAGTTAATAAAAATATTTCCCTGAAAAAGGTTTGAGAAGCCCTTTGGGTCTGAAGCAATTATACCTCCAGTGTCAGTTGTTATATAACAATTGCATTTTTATTTTTAAAATGGCACTTTTAAATTAGGCAGTACTATCATTTTTCATATTTCACATTAAAATAATTAGTTGCTGGGCAGATAATATGCAAATATGGTAGGTAGTATGTTTTCTCCAATAGCCATACCCTGTCAGCCTGTAAATTCTAAACAGCTACAGTGGATAGCGAGTACTGTGTAGAGAGCTGATCTAGACCTGCTCTCCCTTTCTCTTCTGTTTAATACCTGGCTGAGCAAGTCTGATTAAAATTGCCTGTGCCAATTGTTTTGTGATTAATAGAAATGAAAATGAAAAGAAATACACAAGTGACATGACACAAGAAATGACAAGCAGTAAAAAAAAAAAAAAAAACTGCTATTTTTATGTTTTCTTTAAGCCATAGTTCTAGTTATGATTTTATCAGATTAATCTGGTATATTCTATAGTGAAACCAAGGAATCTAGAAAATGAAGTTGCTTTATTGCTACCTCTGTGTGCATATGAGTATTTAAAATATTTGATTTGCAATTAGAGTTCAAAGTATTCAGTTAATTTCTTCCTCTGAAAAAAATATAGTCTTTTGAGTTTATGGCCTGCTTTATCAAAAATCTAAAGAGCCGGTTCCATTCATTATAATACAAAGAATAAAGGTACTGATATTGACCTTTTTAAAAAAAGTACTTCTTTAAAATATAGAGAGGTTGACTAAAACACAGCCATTCCAAAAATCTATGCTATATAGTTCATGCTCAGATTATTTTTACTGTGGTAATAATTCTGCATAAAAGAATAATGGATCTGGAAATCATAATGAAGTCATCAGCTCCCTAAAAATCATTCCTGTCCTTAAGGCTATGTTATAAAATTCTCGGAAGAGATCTTCATGTCTGCTTTGATCTTGCATTGTTTTGGTAAGAAAGCTATTAAATTTCTAGAGTTTTTACTGTGAATACCTGAGCAATTTCTCTCATGTACATGTACTCTTTACATACCAGATTTCAGAACAGAATATCAATTCTTTTAAATATTCATATAATCTCCAGACCATGGTGTATAAGTACTCAAAAGAACATATTTTTTCAATTTTAAAGCTATTTTATTTTTATACTTGAGAATTCACCAACCATGTCTCCATTGATAAAGTTAATGGATAAGCAGACAACCCAAGAAAGGGTAACTACCAGTTGGATATGGGGAATTTTTGCAGCTCTTAAATTTTGCAGGAAATACATAGCTAGAAAGTCTCACAGGTTTGCCAAGTCCTAAATTGCTTATCCACACTAGACTAAGCCATGTAATGATTTTGATGAAGATAATTTTGCTTGATTTCTGTGGTTTCACTATGTTTTCCCTACTCAAAGTTTAGTGAAAAAGACAGTCTCTATCTCTCAACTTTGCATCCATTATCTATTTAATATATCATTATTCCACACTCTCTGGTCCTTATCAAATTATCAAATTTCACAAGTTGAACAAAAAGCAGTAAAATAAATGACTGCTTGCTTCATATTATGGAATCCAATCCAACCTGGATTAATCTATGACCATATGAATCCAGAATGTGAACTGGGCCTAGATAACTGCATTCAGGTTGGCTCACATTCCCATTTAAACTCAGGGAAAGTCCTTACAGACCATCAGTTACTTGGGGCCGATAAAACCTGTATGTCCAGAGTTAGGCATGAAACAGTATGGCCTTAAAAACGTGAAAGAAAAGAGGCTAAGTGTTGTTTTCTTTAATAATTTGTCCTCTCTACCATTAGACAAGATTTGAGAATTTAGGGAAGGGGGCATTGGTGATAAGTTAAAGGGCAGTAGTTCATAGTTGTTGTTCAGCCGCTAAGTCATGTCTGACTCTGTGACTCCATGCTGTCCTCCACTGTCTCCAGAGTTTGCTCAAATTCAAGTCCATTGAGTCAGCAGTGCTATCTAACCATCTCATCCTCTGCTGTCCTCTTTTCCTTCTGCCTTCAATCTTTCCCAGCATCAGGGTCTTTTCCAATGAGTCGGCTCTTTGCATCAGCTGGCCAAAATATTGAAGCTTCAGCCTCAGTCCTTCCAATGACTATTCAGGGTTGATTTCCTTCAGGATTGAGTGACTTGTTCTCCTTGAAGTTCATAGTGGCAGTGATTTAACATGTACGTTACCTAAATATCATATCGCTGAAGCAAAGACAATCTCAAAGGGCTCTGCTCCTCTTCTTGGAGTTGATTGCGTTCCAAGGCAGTGCTCCGGGCACTTGCCTGGAGGCTGCACCCCGGCTTGTCCACAGCCCTGTGCAGCTGTGGAGCTTGGAAGAGTGTTACAGGACTGCTGGATTAGCCCCAAAATGTCAACCTCATTTTCAATTTACTGGCTCTTGTTGCTTTATGTCATGCTGACCTTACATGAGTTTGTTTGCTTTCTTTCTACTCGCGGAGAGATGGGAAGGCATTACTTTAAGCTTTTGAAAGCTAAAGCTGGTTGAACGCTTTAACTGACAAAAGACTTACAGAGAAATGTGAATTAAGCAGCTAAGAAAGCTTACCCTCTCCATTGCTTTAAAGAAAATTAAATTATGAACTGCAGTGCGACATCAGTATCATGGTCAACATTTAGATATATATAAGCAAACTATTTAAATGATATTGTAATCTTTTGAAATTGCTCTTAATACATCAAATCCTAATATATCCAATTTAGCAAGCATAACTTTTTCTAAATGAAACCTACTTAAAATGTTTTCCTCTTGTCAATTACATATAAAGCTTAACACCTCTTTCTATGAAATCTACTTACCTGTGAAGGTTTTTGTTGTTGTTATGAATTATTTATAGAAAGCAGTTGTTTAAAACTTTTGCCATTAAACTTTTACGAACCCCCACCCTCAGAAAGCTAGATTTTTAAGTCTCCCCACCAAACTGTATTCCTATTAAGAAATAATTGTTTTGTTTTCTTTACATTTTTTATTCAAAGACATATCAATTAGAGTTTCTGAGTAGCATAACAATCATGTCCACACTGATTTAATGGGTTTTGTGCAACTTTCACTGGGTAAATGAAAAAATGTTTTTAAAATATGTAATAGAAAAATAATCAATGGGCATCTATCATTGCTTTCTCTAAGAGCTTTAAAATTCATGAGAAACATCAGAAGTTTTATGTAAAGTTAATATAATCATACCATATTCTCATCAAAACAGAGATATGCAGCTCTGCTTATTCTCTATAGACTAAGAATAGTATCCAACATTTACTTAAAATGGTGAGTCCTGTATTTGGTATAACTGAGGGTAGAAAGAGATTTTTCAAGTGGCAGTCTTTAGAACTCATCATTGTAACCAATTTAGTTTCTTCTTATGAACTGAGTACAATGTGCATTTTCACTTTTTCTGATGCATGTACATCCACAAGAAAAGTCAGGACATTGAGTTTTTTTTTTTAAGTTTTTCATGTTGACATTTGGGATAAAAATAAGAAAAATATAAAAATTCTTCATATTTTGCAAGGAGTAAATACAACTTACAGAAGTGAAATGGAGAAGTACTCTAAACAGTAGCTTTTCCCCTTTATTATTGAGTGAACAATTATGCTGATGACACAAAACATGATTGTCTACAATGATAACAATGGTAAATGTTAGAAAAATAATCACATACTCTCCAATCATATAAAATATAAATATGCTGAGAAGCTTACTTTTTGCTTTTTAATAAAGATGCCCATTTTCTAACTTGAGGATAAATAGTTTAGAAAAAAATCACTGATCTTTAAGTTTCTGTTTAGCTACCAGTTAGGTGTCAACACGTAAAAAGCAGGGAGAGAAAAAGGAGAGGGGAGAAAGAGACAGGGAGAGAGACAAGAAAGGGGGAAAGAAAGAGAAAGGGAGCAGGAAAGGAAGAATGAAGGAGGGACTACAAGAAAGAAAGAAGGAAGGAAGGGGGAGGAAGGAAAAAGTTAGGAACAAATTATCCATTTCAACTCTGAAACTAAAATTTTATTAATAGTTTACATTAATATAAAGTAACTGACTCTCAGTTATCTATGTTAATATAAAGAAAAAAAAAGCTCTGAAATACAAAAACAAAAAAATTGTGGGTTTTTTTCCTGCAAAGTTGAAAAGTCTTACTTTAGGAGTCAGTTTTTAAATTTATCTTATTGAGGAATCATTTTGTTCTTCACCAACCAGTTACAAACATTACTGTGTTGCATGTCAGTTATTCTACCAGAATGTGGAGATAAGTAATGAATAAAATACATTAGACAGCAATCCTACCTTCTCTGAGTTTACAGTTGGATGGGGACTAGACTCAGGTAAATAGATAGTTAAGATGTTGTGTATTGAATGTCATGGTAGAGAAAGTACAAGGAGCCATCGGAGCACATGAGGGACACCTAGGCTGAATTTAAGGGTGGACAAAGGCATAATGATAAAAGGTTTCTCAGTCGTGATCTAAAAGTGGTTTAACAATTAGTTGAGCATGCAGAATTAACAAACGCCCAAGGCAGGAAGGGAAGAGAATTCCAGCCAGGAGGTAATGGCACAGGCACAGACCTAATGGTGAGAGGACGGGTGGGGGCTGATGATGAGGCGGAAGAAAACCAGGTCTAGGAAATTAATGGTCTTGTAACCATGTTCAATCGTGCAGTCTTGATGCCTGTTTAAACAGGAGAGCAGCAGAATTCAGATTGGTGTATAAGAAAGCTCACCCTCACTGCCATCTGGAGAACAGAATTGGAGATAGAGAGAACATTTGTTAGGAAGTTGCAGTATTCCAGTGGAAAATAGTGGCCACAAACATAAGAGTTGGAGGTGATCATTTCCTCCTCCCTAGTTTTCCAGAGATTTAAAAAAAAAAAAAAAGAATTGACAGAGTTTATGGAAATAGGTAAAATATGCCATATACGTTGTCAAACATAGGTCAGATGCCTGTTCTGTCACTGTTGAAATTTCAAATTTTTCATTAAAAAAGATGATAAAAAACTAAGAAATTTAGTATACCAAATTCTAGAATCTTATCAAACAATCTCTACCCCTCTACCAATATCCTCACTTTTGCACATCTATTAAATCTCAAGATCCTGGATTTTGCACAAAGGTAAGACTAGAACAGCTTAAGAATCAGCAAATGGGAAAAGAAAGGGAAACTAAGCTATATTCAGCTAAAAAAAAAATAAAGACATCTTTTGTATAGATCCTTCTTCAGATGCTGTTATTCAGAATAATTGCAAAATAGTACGTACAAAAATGCTTAGTTCTCTGCAAGGAGTCTTGACTTCTTGATGATGTCTTATTCATGAAGACTTCTTCGTGATGCCTTCACAGAGGGAGTGGAGTCGAGGAAGGAGGGCTGATGAGTGAGAGAGTGGGGAACGAACTTGGCACATGGAAATAGCCTATCTATGGCTTTTCATTCCACAGAGCCTTATTTTGAATTATCTCCCCCAGTTTCCATCCAGTGCTGTTCTTTCTTTTCCCTTCCACTAACCCATGACAACTGGGAAAAGGAAGACACTTACGTGGGGGCAGTGGCGATGGGAAGGGGTCTTCTTTCTCCTGGACCTCAGTGGCCTCGCCCATCCCTCACCATGCCTGGTCATCAGAACCCACTGCTGTCACCTCTTGTTTAAGACACTGGCTCATAATCACATCTGTTCTCTTTTGTCCAGGATGCAGGGGGCTGTGACCTCTTTGTGACTTGTCTGATTTTGTCTGATTGTCTGACTTGTCTGATTTTGAAGGAATCTTCCATTCCTTCCTGGCTCAGCACATCCTTCTGAGGCCCAGCTGCTTTCCCCATCTGGCTTCTGTGTGTGGTCACCTTTTCTGCAAAGCCCCCACCCAGCCGGCACCATGTTGAATCCATGCTTTTCTGAGATGTTTGCAGACTTTATATCCTTGCACTAAAGCCATGGTTTTCTTGGATTTCCCCTGACTAGTCTGGGTATTCTTTTGCTCATCCCACTTCCTTCAAAACTGGGACGCTATCATCTGATCTTCTTACTCTTCCAGTTCCCTCTTCTGAATCACAGACGCCTCTCACTTTCTCTTCCTGTCTGTTGGAGGCTTCCCCTGGGTCTTAGACTGAGTCTTTTTCATCTATTCCTGGGAATCCTTTCTGTTTGAGTCCACCGCTTGAGGATGTCTTTGAGATTTAGAGAATCATTTTATTTTTTTCTTGGAAAGCCCCATCCTCCAGACTTGTCTTGCTCTAGATTTCAAGGACTAATTGTGAAATCAGAAGGTAAATGTCAACTTCCTTTAAGCATTTCTGCTGTAACAGTTCTAATTCTTCTTGGAGCAACATAGCTGCTTCCAACTGACTAGGACCAGGTGTCAAAAAGAAAAACACAAAATTAATATATCTCAATAAATATATTCTTTGGATGTGCTTTTGGAATCATATTAATTTTTCTGTCAAGAGGGTGAGACTCTCTCTTCCCCTGTACACTCCTGGTTCTGTGTGTATGTGTGTGTGCTCAGTCATGTCCAACTCTTTGTGAATCCGTGGACTCTAGCCCTCCAGGCTCCTCTGTCCATGGAATTACTGGTTGGTAACAAATGCATACCTATAAAATTATAGCATAGTGGGATTTTAATGGCATCATTACATACTAATTTTTAATCTAATGCTTTGTACTCACCTGAAAGATTTAGTAGACTTCTTGACACGTAGTTGATTTTTACATTTTGTTATGTTGAAGTTGATGAAAAATCCTCTCTATTCCTTGTTAGTTAAACTAGTGTAATATTTGGCAAGAGATACAAGGAATCATCATTTTCCTCTCTCAAGATCCATACCCCTTTAGGTTTCCATTGCTACTATCCTATTTTCAGTAGATTGTAGTGTTAATACAGAAGATTTATACCTTGAAAGATATTTTAGCCCCGATATACTTCTTGAGTCCAGTCCCACACTCCTAGCTCCTCATTTTTAAGCGGAGAGACAATATTTGAAATTCATCTGAGGTTCTTACAGTGAGAATTAGATTCTCCTTTTGTGTTTGCCTGGCACTGGTTCCCTGGTGATGGTCGGGTGACAAATGCAAAACTAAGAATCAGGTGATAGTGAGTGCCTGACAAGCGCGTCACACACTTCTTTTCAATCTAATGTTCAGAACTCCGCTTTGTTTCTACACTAGAGGTAGACTTCAGAGAAAATATTTTGTGATTTACGTGAAAAAACTGAGTCAGTCTGTTCCACTTGACAGGGCTCTGACATTAAATTGGTTGGTAGTTTGAAAGTGAAAGAAATATATTTTTCAAACAACAATTTACCACTAATTAGTCTGGGTGATATTAAAATAAGCACTTCTATATGTCTTACCTCAATACAGTTATATACAAGATGCATAAAATCATCAGTCACTTTAAATTTATGGTCAACATTTCAGGTTGTATGGTAGTGAATGTGGTGAGATTATATAGGTTATATATTATATAGGTAATATACTTGACTGTGTGTATGTTTTAATGAAGCAAGGACTGACTCTCAAGACAATTACATTGAACCCAGCGAATTGTTCATGAAGACAAAATGCACTCAACTGTTTTCTAATAAGATTCAATAATGCAGTGTATCACACTGGTGAAGTAAAAGGTTTAATATTTATTATACAAAATATTATTGATTTTCATATGAAATTTAATGCATTTAACATTAAAGTGAAAATAATGTAATCTAATTGTTAACAAAGTACTTCAGACAATTACTGTGATTTGGTTTCATTACTATGAATATAATTTAATACTGGACATATGCAAATATGCTTCTTTGGTAAATAAGTTCCTGTTGAAGTCATACATAGTTGTGTAAAAACATCCCCTTGATAGCTCCTTGTAAGATCAAAAATCATCCCTGCTGCTGCTGTTGCTAAGTCGCTTCAATCGTGTCCCAACTCTGTGCGACCCCATAGACAGCAGCCCACCAGACTCCTCTGTCCCTGGGATTCTCCAGGCAAGAACACTGGAGTGGTTTGCCATTTGCTTCTCCAGTGCATGAAAGTGAAAAGTGAAAGTGAAATCGCTCAGTCGCGTCCGACTCTTAGGGACCCCATGGACTGCAGCCCACCAGACTCCTCTGTTCACGGGATTTTCCAGGCAAGAGTACGGTGTGAGTATATATTCATTCTTAATTCATAGAATCCCACTGCTTCTACTTCTTTTAATCTGTGTTGATATCAATTCCTGTTTATTTAGATCAGGAATCAATATGCATTTGATAAATATTACCAGTCCTTTTAGCTGCTACTTGAGTAGATGCTATGCACAGGCCTTGTATTGGGAAGGAGTTTTACATATATTATCTCTAGTTCTTACAGTAATCTTTGCAAGTTAAATATTGAGTTCCATTTTACAGTAGAGAAGACAGAGGTTCAGAGTAGTTCATTAAATTTGAAAAACAATTTCTTGCACTAGTGCTCTTCAAAAAAAGAGAAAAAAAAGGACATTCTGTCACTTTTTTTTCCAAATTAAATTAGTTTTCCTGGCATACATATTAAATCTTTTGTAATAGTTTTTATTTAAGAAATGAAGAAACAAAATCATCCTTATTAATAGATGTGCTGTATGTTTAAGTCTCATGAAGGTGAATTGGCTTTGGAATTCTTACTAGAAGTATAAAAAGCTTCTGAAATGGGGAGTCACTTTTCTGGGGAATCCAAAATATAAATAACATAAATTTCCAAACATTATAGCCTCTGTTCAGGAATTCATCAAATATCAAAAGAAACTCAACTCCTCCCCTATTAAATTTATTACTAAATATTTAAGTCAGATTTAATTACTAGAAATTATATATAGAGAAAGACAGAGATTTGTGCAAGCAGTTAATTGATATGGTCTGTGTAGTTGTAAAAATGGGTTTTTTATTGATAGAGAAATAACTTTGGATTGAACAGTTCACTGATAGCTTCTAGGTCTTAAAAACTACTAGAATACAGTGCCTTTTAAAATATATACATGTTAAAGTATATTTTAAAATCCTCCTCAAAGTGAAATTAGGGAGTATAATATATATCCTTAAAAGTCGAAGTTTCTTGATTTGTAGCCTCAGGGTGGCTCCAAGTGCCTTGGAAATGAGTGCTTTTTAATGGTTGGAATTTTGAGGATACATTCTCAATATTTCCATTATTATATTTACTAAGTGGTTTTGATAAATTGATGCCTTAGTGCCTGTCCTACTTCAAATATCTTGCTCTATGTTTTAATCCTTGTGTATCAGAAGGTTAAGATAAATAACCATATAATCTTTATTTAAAGGTAAGACAGATATAGACACAAAGTATTTTTGTTAAAAATTACTTAAAGTTGGACCATGTTCTAGATAAAGAGAAACAATTGTAGTAAATATAAAATTATTCATAGAATTCATAATTAAATTTTGAAATTCTTCCTGAATTTATTGAGTTTTAGCAGAACTGCACGATGAAATTGTTTCCTTTAAGTAAGATTTAAATCAGACCAATGTGAATGATATGAAATAGAAGAAATGTTTTTATTTGTCAGACTTATTTTGTTCTTCACAAATTTTACACATTTCCTAATGGTGACAGTGATTTAAAGATGTACTCTTCTTGCTGAAACATTATAGAGTCATAAATAATTTATCAAAGGAAAGAATAATTTTAGGAATTTGGATCAATGTCCAAAAAGAATTAGATTTTTTTGTGAAATTTTAATAGTTTACAAGCCATTATTACAGTTATTCAAGTTCCTAAATGACATGTAAATTATTGAAATTATGTGTGGTAAGAAATTCATATTATCTAAATTCCCACAAAATGTGAGAAAATATAGAAAAGGGGGAAAATCTATAAATTATGCAACAAAATTTAAGCTGAGGGAAGAACTACTATATTCACGTTAATTGAGCCAGGGACTCTACAGTTAGCTTGGTCAAATTTCGGAATTTTGGTTGAAGTATGTTGTTCATTTATTAAAGGATAATTATCACTAAGAATTTCTTAAAAAAAAAAATAATAATGATGACCTGGTTGAAAAAAGGTAAGCATGGAGTGAACCAGAACATGCATGCTTGTTTATCTCGTAAGTAGAGGTCTAAGGACCAGTTTCGAATAGTTCTTAAAGTTACCCAAATACATGTAGAAAAAGCCAACAGCAATATTGCACTTAGTTTTAAAAGATTTGTCACTTCCTTAAAAGGTAATGCTTTGTGATCATAGTATCTGTCTTCAATTCTTTGAAGCTCAATGTCTTCACCTACCTAGCAGAGAATATTTCAACACAGAGCTTTGCTTTTAAATGAGATGTCTATAAAATTCCTTTGCACACTGTAAAACACTATACAGATATATTTTTTCTAAGAAATAGATAAGCACATGCTAAAAATCCTTAATAGTTACAACATATATTTTATGATGTAGGTAGTTAACAGTAAATCAACCTTTGGTGGCCAAATAAATATGATTTTTAATAACCAAGCCAATAAATTCACTGATAGAGCTCCTTATTTGTTGAAAAGCCATAAAAGTGAAAATCCTCACCCTGCAAATGAGAATGCTGGTTGGGCACAGAAGCACGTGAGAGAAGGCAGTGTGTGTGGAAGCCCGCCTGGGGGCTGGGCTCCCCAGTCTGTGCACATTCAGGCTGCTAAGCTCAGGCTTGAGTTTGTGGACCTGCTCAGTCTGCTCGACCATGACCTGTCATAGGTGATTGCTAATAGGGTTTTTTCTTAAAAAGAAAAAAAAAAAAAAAAAAGAATATTGTCAAAAATGGTTGTTTGCACATCCTGTGAATTTTTCTTCCTTCCAAATGGAGACTCATGTTCATGACTACTATTTAAAAGGACTTCATTTAAAGCACATTTTATGAAAATAAAATAATTCCATGTTTAATGTTCATGTATACTTAATATCTTCTCTACAAAGTAGCTCAGTTAATAGAGTGTTTTTTAATAACAAATATGTTTTTGCAGTGAGGAAACCGGCCCAAGTAGAGGTGATGTGGGGACAGGAAGAGGTTATTGTTTGTTTCTAAATTATCTGAGTTGGCCATCTAAGACTCTTGTCTGGTGGTTCATTTTACCTTTGCTGTGGAGATACAAAATAAATTTCTTCCAAAAACTAAGAAAGTACTCAGTTCAGAGGCTATTTATCTTTACATCATTTTCATATTTTTAATAACTTTCTTGCACAGAATTAAGTTGCATATATCATGTGGAGCTATAACTCTTTAACTTATTGCAATGTCAAGTTATCTATACTGAAGTAGGGCTTACGTTGAAAGTATTCTGGAATGCAGAATGTCTCAATTCCACATGCATGCATGAGTGCAAGCTCGCGTACACAGCAATCTAGAGAAAGATGTAGCTAGGTTCCTTTTACAAGAGAGAACAAGGGTCATCAGTGCAGGCTAAAATACAGGGGGAAATAGTTTGGAACTTTAAAAGACTTGTGTTCTATGCTGTACTCTGAAACTTCTTACTGCACCAGTGTGAATTACCTAACCTGTCTGAACCTCATTTTCCCTATCTGAAAAATGAGGACATATGATATACAGGTATCTCAAAAGCTTTGAAACTTACAGTTCTATTCACTGCATTGTAGACTCTTTAACTTTGCCTTTTCTTTACACTGAAATCTAGACAAAAGTAGTTCAATCTAACTTTTAATAGATTTTTAATTTATATCTTGGCTTTGTTTAACCTCATGCAATTTGAACTTGAGTGTTTCCATTTAACTTCTGAAAAAATGAAAGGAAAACTTATTCTTTATTTCCTACACATCTATCAATAATCTGAAAATTATGATACTTACAGAAATTTCCCCAAAGTGATTTTTACCCTCTCAGTTATAAAATTGGATAGCTATAGTATATAACACTAATGAAATTTAAAATATTGACTTGTGATATTTTCAAACCTAATGTATTTTACCTACTTTTCTGTACTTTATTGTCAGTAAATTCTAATTCTCTGATATAGTGATTTGTGTCTGATACGCAAAAACAATATTCCTTTCGTCTTTCCATCTCCTCTCTACACATTCCCTTTAATAACACCTTGGTCCTGAAAAACAAATTACGTTTTCCTTTATACTTTCTTGAAGCTGATTTTAATGTTATAATTCAAAATGTTAATTTGCATTTTAATTCTTCCCTGTTATATTCATATAATCCTATTGTTATAACTGCTTAAAATAATAAGCGAATAGCTTCAAACCATACCCCGAGGATAAATGGTTTAGATGGGAATATGAATGTCATTTTATTAAGTCCAAGTTAATTGTGAAATAATTTCAACTGAAAATTAACAGTGTGCATGATAAAGTTAAAAATTAGTTATTTAAAAATCATCTTCAAAATGTGTATTTCAAGTTAATAATGTCTTCTGTATTAATTTGAACGTCATTATGTTTTAATTGTTCTCTGAATCAGTATATTTTTCTATATGGAATTTTTGAATGACATGAAAAGAAAATGTACCTCTAGAGATGTATAAGTTAATTCATCTTGTAATAAATAGAAATTTATCATTTAAAACATTACTGTTAAAATGCATTATTAGTGTTGATATATTTTATTCACTTCTGCACATCAAATTCATTATTTTAACCATGTTCCAAACATGACCATCTAGTATCTAAATTGATCCTCTTACCCAGATATATGTTGTACTTGAATTATCTTTTTGCTTATATATGTATATGTTTCTTCCCTTTTTTTTTTTTTTCTCATTATACTATTTAAGGTGATTTAAAGCAAAAGTATGTTCAGAGAGTCATAGGATATTAGAGTTACACTGGCCTTTACAAATCCTCTGGTTCATGAGTTCTGTATCTGTGGTTCAAGGAGTGGCTTTGAGCAGCTTAAACCCAACACAGTCTGTATATAATTTTAGTGTCCGTATGTACGTGTGTCTTCCATTGCTTTCATTTTTAACTCAGCAACAGCAACAAAAATTTGTAAGGAAACAAATCAATTCAACCACTTCATTTTGCAAATAAAGAATCTGAAGCTCAAATGAGTTTACAAGTCATCCAAGGTCATGGAGGTTGTGACTGTAAAAGTTTGAGTGAGGTACCAATTTGTAGGCTGAACACTGAATGTTACTGCTCAGGTAGAACTCCTGACAGAAGTGGGTTTTCAGCTGATATAGAGGCTGGAAAATTGCAGGTTCCCTTTAATTTTGTTCACATAGATTTGAGTTAGTGAATTTAGCCTCCCATTTCAGTTAGCATCACAATATTATTTTGATACAACTATAAGATTATTATTTGCTGTCCATATTTTATGGATTAATATTTATAGCAATAAAATATGGATTTATTGAAAAATTGAAATGAATTTCTCATATTTCTGCAGATCAATGTTGTTTTGGGACACATTAAACTTCTATCATTCTTTTTTCTCAACCAAAAACAATGATAAAATGATAGAAGTAGGCATTTCTGCTCCACTGATGATTATCTTTGACCTATTCATCAATAAATGTGTGAAATCTTTTACTTTCTTATTTTCTCAGGCTAAAAGAGAGACAAAAGCAAAGATCACAATAAAGTTTAATGAAGAGTTTATTAGTTCTAGAAATTTGTAACTTATCTACATCTCATCACTAATTTGCACAAAATTCAGTAGAGTGATTTCATATATGAAATGAATCAATAAATGATCTCTCTCTATATTTTATGTTTTCAAGTATTTAAAATCACAGTTTTGTAAACCTGGAAGAGGAATGAAACTGCATTATCTTCCAAAAGTAACCAAGATAAAAAAAAAAGGAAAAAAAGAAGATGTAGATTGTCAACTAAATGCTTGATCTAATGACCTTTAAAATAGAATCCTATTTTAATGAATGAAGGTCTACTAATAAATTGGCTTAAAATGATTGGGGGGGGGGAATGAAATAGAAAACATTTCTTCAGACTATCTAAGAACCTGAAAAATGACAAGATGGAATGTCCCCCACAGTTCCCAAGAAATTAACCAACATACATCAAGGTTGTATCACGTGCCATTCAAGATCTTAAAGGGTTATCTAAGTAGAAGACAAAGTCCATCCACATTTAATTCATGATCTTATTAGAGCTGAGGAATACTGCGCACATGATAAAAACTCAAGGAAATTTATGCCATTTTATAACTAAATCTTAAATCATAGGTTTCAATTCTAGTGTTAGAATTCAGGGAAGGGAGAGAGGCTAATGTAGCCCAAAGGAACGTAGTCTGGAGCTGGGTCTGTTGGGCTTGGAAAGGTTGACCAAAAGGGAAATAGCAAATCAAAGTGGTAGCATGAAATGCTTCAAAGATGCAAACTTTTGACAAAGTCTTTGGAGAACAAGGGCAATGAAAAAGCCAATGAAAACAGTAGTGCTTGAGTATCTGAGAACTTCATATTATGAAAACAACAGTTCAGTGAAAGAAGGGGCCTAAGACAAGTATCTTAAGAAAACTACCATGGTTTGACAGTGTCATTAAAAAAAGATGTTAAATAAATAAGAAAAACAGGAAAGATTATTGAAAGAGAAAACTTAGAACTTGAAAAAGAATTAAACTGTACTATCACATGAAAAATGTCACAGTAAATAAATCTTGTCCCCACAGTCATCTGCAAGGGCCTTTCATTTAGGAATTATTTAATAGCTAATTATTTCTCAAAGCTCTGTCACTGCTATTATGACATTTTTACTTATAAAATTTCTCAGATGTTGAAATAAAAAATTTCAACATCTGAGAAATGCAAACCCAACTATGTCAACAGAGCAGCCACTCACTTTACAAGCAACCCAAAGAGAGACAGAAAAAGAGCCTGAACAGATGCTGGAGGTGGGGGGGTGGGTAGGTGAGTTGGTCCCATAGCAGACTGTGGTCCCTTATGGGGTCAGAGTCCTTTCATTGCCAGAAGAAGCAATTGAAAGAAAATGTAACAAATCAGCTTCTCAATTATATTAACAAAGGTTTTAGCTTCCTATGTACAGTACTTTTAACACTCCTCTGTGTTCTAGCTGTGAAGGTCAATGACCATTCCCATGAATCTTTGTGTGTTTATATCAAAAGTACAATGTGATCTTTGGCAAAGGAAGTGGCTCTGGGTTAGCTGAGCTTTATAGGTAGTTACTGTAAATACAATTGAAAGCTAGCTAATTTTACACTATTGCTAAAGAATGAACACATTTATTAATGGCATCCAAAGACTCAGAAGTGATCCCAGAGAGTTGTGAAAGCAGAGATGTCTTTTGCATCCACACTGCTACTGTGTCTCTGCCATTTCCCTTAAGGCACCTTCCACATGTCTGCAGAGGGCTTTGGGAACTCAGTCAATCCCAGGCACACGAGCCTCCCCCAGCCCAGGTATTTGCTGCACACCATACCTGTCCACACTCACTCCCTGCAAATCCTCTCTCAGAGAACTGCTTCATAGGAAGCAACTGATCAATTAATAGTCTAAGAAGTGAATAAATTAAAAAAATACACCTTCCTGTCATATCCATTTCATAAAGGAAAACATGTCTTATCTATAGGAAATAGTGTGATTTCTGTACTAGGCATAGGCCTCTTGAGGAAAGGTTTCCTGGATAGTGAGGTCTTGGAATTTAGTTTAATAAAAAGGTATTTTTGAAAAGATAACATTTTTTGTTGATGAGGGCTCCTATGGCTAGAAATAGTCCAGAGTAATGAAGGTCTAACATCTCTCCAGTTACTGCTATGAGAGAAGATGCATATACTTTCCAATGAGACTAAAATTGTTACACAAGTGGGCCCTGATAATGCTTCCCCATAAATATGTACTTATTTCTTAGGGTCTGTTGGAGACCTTGAGAAGTAAATAAAGCAGTAAATGTGTTTAGAGTCCGTAATTCATGTTTATTGTTGTAAGTGTCCGAACATCTGACAAATAATAGGGCTTCAGGGCAGGAAAGGACTGGGGCCGTTCCTCTTTGCCTTTTGAGTAAAAATCTTAAAACTTTCAGAAGTTTCAAAGGAAACGAAAGTGAAACATTTTTTTTTTTCACCTTGGCAGATTTGTGGGTGTTATGAGTTGGGTTTTGAAGGGAACAAGTTCAGAGTGAGTCAGAACTCAGCTCAGAGCTCCATGGGTCCAGCCAGCACCTATCATTTATGCCATTCCTTGAACTTGCAATGTGCTGTTTTTTTTTTTTTTTTTTTTTCATTCTTAAAAGGCCAAAAAGAGATGCTTCAACTAGAAATATACTTTTTAAGAGTACATTAATTCAGGTAATATATTAAAAAAAATCTACAACATAAAAGAAAGTTTTAACATATATCAAGTGTCCATGTAAGTAGGCAAGTTCTACCACTAAGACATACTAAATTAGGTATAATTCTTAAAACAGGTGAAAAGAAATAAGAACAATGATATCAATGGTAACAATCTCCCATGAGTGTCCTCCTCTGCTTTGTTATTTGTCTTTTAAGTCTTTTTTATCCTTTAAGGATTGAATCCAAATCTTTCCTAGGATGATTTCCCTAATCCTTTTAGTAAGGAACAATGTTTCCTTCCTAGGAAGACCTTTCTTAGCGTGGCAGCCACAGGAAGTTGACACAGAAGACCAAGAAACACTAGCGAGGCTTTGCTGAGAGACAGAGGGCGAACACTCGCCAGTCAGGTTTGCTTCTCAACATCACTGACTCTTTTGTTAAAAAATCCCATGAAATATCTATTGTGCTCTATGGAAAGGTTTTAATAAATAAGAGTCGTAGTTTGTTTAAAAATTTTATAAAGAAATTAAAAAAAATTAAAATCCAAATATTTTAAGCTGTTCCTTCCTACCTCATACTATTTTTTCTACTTATCTGTTAATATTATATTTCCTATAGGACTATCTTTCATTTTAAATAAGACTCACGTATCTTTTGAGATTTAAAACACCAGGAATAAAAACAAAACAGGTATTAAATCTTTTAATGCAATATGAAAAATGACATATATATATATATGTATAACTGAATCACTTTACAGTATAGCAGAAATTATAAATCAACTATGCTTCAATAAAATTTTTTAAAAAATAAAAACCAAATCACATAATGAAATAGAAGTAGTAATTCAACTTCTCCCCTTATATAATGCCTATGGATTCTTATACCATTAGAATTCAATTTAGCATGCCTTCTTCACTTCTTCACGCAGCAGCTGACATATTAATAATTGCTGATATTTGGATTGACTTCTACCATTTGAAAAACTTACACAATCACTGTCTCATGTGTTGTCTGGAAAAGCATCCCTGATGGAAAGCAAGAATTTATTATCACTACATTTTTGAAGTACAGAAAATGAAACTCAGAAAGCTGATCCACCTCCTCCGATGATAACGAGCCGAGCGTGAGAAGGAAATGTGGCTTTCGTCCCTCTCCCGGTCCATTCCTCTCCCCTCGTTCAGCTCCATCTTTGCTTATGGTTAGACTAGCCTCTTCTTTGTGGGAACAGGTCAGTTTGGAGAATGATCATAATTCTCTATTCTTAACATTCATAGAGACACTGGCTGCCAGTCAGGCTGCCCATGTGATTTAATTTTTAAATATAAACCATTTTCTAGAATTTTTTTAAAACCATGTGAAAAGCTTTGAACAAGCATGCCTAGTAGTGTTGTTTTCCTCCACCATTAAATGAAGGTTTTGAAAGTCTGATATTTAAAACTATATTTATCCTATTCATCTATGTTATCCCACCCAGCAGTGCTAGCAACATGGAAGATTTTTATTTAGTATTTTTGATTCTCATCTGAGAATGCATACCTATTAAATTTGCATATTGTAATGCATTTCTAAGCCAAGTCACTCGATACAACCAAGAAACCCAGCACACATTAGGCCAGTTCTGGTATCGTGATTAAGAGAATTATCATCAATATTGGTGGAAATTATGCCTTAACTCGGGCTAAAAGAAGCAACAAGAATCTGTAATTTCCCACGAGAGACACTAGTTATGAAGAAAAAATAAAAACTTTTAAACTTATACTTTCTTGTTATTGTTGTTGTTTAGCTGTAAGTTGTGTCCGACTCTTCTGTGACCCCCCCGGACTATTGCCCACCAGGCTCCTCTGGCCATGGGATTCTCCAGGCAAGAATAATGGAGTGGGCTGTCATTTCCTTCTCCAGGGGGTCTTCCAGACACAGGATGGAACCCAGACCTCCTGCATTGCAGGCGGATTCTTTAAGGTCTGAGCCACCAGGGAAATAACCCTTTCTTGTTACTGCAGTTTCTTAAATTCACTCCACATCTGTAAAATTTAGATAATACTTTTCTTTATAGGACTGATATAAGAACTAATAATAATATAAACTCTTTATTAAGGGGGCTTCCCTGGTGGCTCAGATGGTAAAGAATCCACCTGCAGTGTAGGAAACCTGGGTTCGATCCCTGGGTTTGGAGGATCCCCTGGAGAAGGGACTGGCTATCCACTCCAGTATTCTTGCCTTGAGAATTCCATGGACAGAGAAGCCTAAGGACCACTTCTTGTACTACTAATAATCTATGAGATATTTTATTAGTGTTCCTGTGTTATAAGTTAGAATATTAGGGTTTAGAAAATCAGGATTCAAATCCAGAAAGTCGGAGTTTAACCACAAGTCTCTCTGCCCTCTGTGAGGTGATTATACTGACAGAATAAAACCATCAATACAGGTGACACCACAAGAGGAAAAAAAGTCAGTTAGAAGAATTATATGAAAATGTAAAGTCCTTATCCAGAGAACAGAAAGTTCTTTTTTTTCCCTTTTTTATTATTGAGCCCTTTGCCTTTCATTGCATGAAAAAGGAAATGAGCAGCTTACAGGATTTCTTGTCATGAGTCTAAAGGGCCCCAGATCTACATGCCTGAAATGAAATGACTAAAGGAGACAGGCTAGCCTAGAGCCTGGGACAGTCAGCATCCAAGCGGTGAGGCCCTTCCTTCTCTTTGCAGTGGCCGTGCTCCACTCTTACTCAGAAAGAAGCAAACCCACACCAGGAGGATTTTTTTTTTAATTTTTGAAGAGTTAATTCTAATAGATTTAATCTATGTTTTAAGAAGAATTTGCCAAATCCCACCTCGGCACAGGTATCTGGCGGCCCTCACCAGAAAAAAACAAGCGGCAGAGAAAACTTCTCTCCCCACATCGTCCCTGAAAGGATGCTCCTAACGAGAAAACAGAAGGTAGAAATATGGGTTAAAATGTGGAGGCAATAATATTTCAGTGAAGTGTGCTTCACATTCACAAAGATTTGATGGTATTGATTATGACTGGCCCTGATCCTGAGGATCTCAGGCTGAAAGATGTTGGACACTGGGTAAAAAATTCAAGTTGTTGTTGTTGTTGTTGTTTTTTCTGAGATCCCAGTAAGCTTATTTTAGATGACCGTTTAAAATGTTCATGTTCTTGGCCACCTCCTGGTCACAAACAATCATCTTTATTTCACACACAAGCCAATATTTCCTCTGCCCACTCACTGTGCCAATGAGATAATGCAACTTTTCCTCAGCACCTTTAGATTCTGCTGAGCTCTCCTGTTTGTTCACAGCTATCTGCGTTCAACTCTGCCAACTAGACTTTTTTTTTTCCCCCCTAATGGAGCCTGTCTGTTTACTCGTAAGGCAAATGAGGAAGCTGTGTTGGCACCAAGGGCTTCAGACGTTGGTAAGAGTTTCCTCATCCAAGAAGACCTATTCTTCAACTGGAAGAAAGGAACAGAAAGGTTGAAGCCTTCCCCTAATGTACTTAACCCAATGATCAGGAACAGGTAGCCCACTAGCTGCTTTTAAGATTGTGTTGCTTGGTCCAACAAATCTTTCAGTATTCTGAAATATTTGCCAACACTCTGAAAGCAAGGGATTACAGACAAATACCCAGATCTCAGCACCTCTCAAAAAATCAGAAAAGCCTACATTTTTGCCTGGCAGCATCCACTTATTTAATCCTCCAACAGTAAGTAAATGCCATGAGAGTACATCTATTCTAAAGAGAGGGAAACTGAGGCTGGGACCTGAGTGCAGACAGTCCAGCTCCTGAGCCCCTGAGTTCCACTGCCTTTGCACCCACGTCTCTCATGTCTCCTGCACTGACAGGCGGGCTCTTCACCACTGAGCCGCCAGGGGAACCCTACTGCCCTCCAGCCCTACCTGTTTGCAGGTGGGTAGGTAGACCTTCGGGAGTTTTCCAGGTAGCTCAGTGGTAAGGAATCTGCCTGCTGATGCAGGAGATACAGGAGAGATGGGTCCAATCCCTGAGGCTAGAAGATCCCCTGGAGGAGGAAATGACAGCCAACTCCAGCATTCTTGCCTGAAAAATCCCATGGACAGAGGAGCCTGGTGGGCTACAGCCCATGGGGGCCCAGAGAGTCGGACACGACTGAGCAGTTAAGCACGTGGAGGTTAATAGGTCTGTGCCTTTTAGGTACAGCATTCTCTAAATCATGAGTCTCACTTGGCTCACTTTGCACTTTTATGTTACCTGCCTGAACTCTAAGTTTGGCTGTAAGATCCCTGCTAACCCCTGCTTTCTTGGCCATATCCCTGTCGGGAGATTCTGTCTTTCGCCTTTTAAATTTTGCTGGGGAGTACTCTGGGAGGAGAAGTACACTAGTCTATAGAAGTTTCATAACAAACTATATGATAGATATTATCTCTATTTTTTCTGATGGAGAAACTGAGGCTAACAGAGAAGAGCTGCACAGAATTAGACAACTAAGTGTACTGCTAAATGAGGACTCCAACCTGGTTTTCTGACCCCAAGCCCAGCCTTATCTCCATTTAAGTATAATTCCTATTGACCACTGAAGCTTGTGTCAAGACATTTGGTGACAGGAACCAAATGACTGCAAGAATCAACACATATACTAAAATACAATTTATACTTAGAAATTAACAAGCAA
The DNA here is from genome assembly GCF_002263795.3 of Bos taurus. Taxonomy (NCBI): domain Eukaryota; kingdom Metazoa; phylum Chordata; class Mammalia; order Artiodactyla; family Bovidae; genus Bos; species Bos taurus. The sequence goes on along the minus strand of NC_037357.1, from coordinate 84,726,718 downwards.
ACATGCTATGTAAAGCTAAGGAGGACTTCAGTCTTCCTTGACAGTGAGAGAGCTGAGGCTTTGCACAACTGCAGAGAGAAACATTGGGTTGGGAGCCGGGAGGCAGGGCAGCAGACCCCTCTACTCACTCACCCAATCACTTCAAGACAGGCCTGGGACCGGGGGCCCTTTGCTGCCATGCTTCGATGCTTGCACCTGAGCACACCACTCCTTGAGCAACAGCATACAAAGACACTGTGTGGAACTGTAACTGTGTGCATGCCCAGTTGGGGCAAATTTTAGACCCAAAAGATACAAAGAAACCAAAACACCCAGCTGCCACTTTTGAGGAGCCTGGGGTCAAAAACGGGGTGTTGGGAGCAAAAGCAGGATACTGACACACCCCCTGCACACACACCATCTAAGGGGTGGGCAAAAACAAGCCACCCCTCTGGCCCAACCCCTGGGCCATCCTTCCTTCACTCTACTTTCACCTGCAGGAAGGGGGCACCTAGGGAACCTGGTGTTTGTTCTGGCTCCACCCTGCTTGTTGGGGCAGGAGCCCCAACCAGCCCAGCATGAGTTTCTTGTCTGGCCTCTAGCCAATTTCTATTGACTGGGGGAGGCCAAGAACTCTAACTGGTAACAGCATGAAAGTGAAGTGAGGTGAAGTGAAGTGAAAGTTGCTCAGTCGTGTCCAACTCGTTGTGACCCCTTGGACTATACAGTCCGTGGAATTCTCCAGGCCAGAACACTGGAGTAGGTAGCCTTTCCCTTCTCCAGGGGATCTTCCCAACCCAGGGATCAAACCCAGGTCTCCACACTGCAGGCAGATTCTTTACCAGCTGAAAAGGTCTCCTGTTTATTCCATGCCTCCCTGTGTACTCAGCATTTTATAACAGTCTTCAGACATAAGTGGCAGCATCCTCTGTCCAGAGACAATCAGCTCTGTCACTCTGCAACCCCTAAGTTTTCTCTTCATTCTCCCTTCTCCCTCTTTTCCCAAGTCTACCTTTTCTGACTTGAACGTTTTCCCTGGCCTTTCTGTCATAAGTCTATTCTGTCCATCTGCAGTAGAGCATCCCTCTGGAAAGTACTTAGAGGTGAATACAGAGAAAACATTTATAATAGAGAATGAACTCTATCTAGGTGAAAAGTGTTCCTATGGGCCATTTGCTGTAATACATAACTTTTAAAGCAGAGTCATCATATTCTTATGGAATCACAAATAAAACTCATCATTATTAACAAAATACTAATTTTAAAGGTTAGTTTGCAAATCTATATGACATAATTGGATTGGTGATTTTAGTTACTCAACATGTAAATGGGGAGAGAAGCATAACACAGTGATGGTCTGAAATGGGTACATTCATCAACCATACATATGCATGGTAAGTCATATCTCACAAACGTTGAGCCTTTTATATCAAGGTTCCTGGTTCCTTCAAAAATGCAGGTGAAATCAGCAGTACTCAGCCACCATGTATGTTAAGCACAGAATTTCTTCATGATTGATATTCTTCAGTTCTGCAAATGGTTTAGTAGAATGAGGAGGAAGAAGGTATTCGATTTGGCTGACTGTAGCTGAAACTCAACTACACTGCTTAACCAATATGGTTTTTTCCCTCACAAAACAGCACAATTTGCAGTTATATTCCACAATAACATAGATGACCCAGGCTCTTTCTTGCTTTCACCTTTAGGGCTACAAATTGTTGCTTCACCTCCAGGCCCTCATCCAATTTCCAGGCAGGAAGAATAAGAAGAGAAATCACAATGAAAAAGGGTGTAGCACTTAATCAAATCAAATCAAACTGAAACCTGCATAGAAACTTCCCATTTATAACTTTTATTTACATATTAGTGGCAGAAACTGTATCAGATAGTCTCCTTGCTGTGCTGTGCTTAGTCATTCAGTCGTGTCTGACTCTTTGCGACCCCATGGACTGTAGCCTGCCAGGCTCCTCTGTCCATGGGATTCTCCAGGCAAGAATCCTGGAGTGGATTGCCATGCCCTCCTTCAGGGGATCTTCCTGACCCAGGGATCAAACCCAGGTGTCCTGCATTGCGGATGGATTCTTTACCATCTGAGCCACCAGGGAAGCCCAAGAATACTGGAGTGGGTAGCTGATCCCTTCTCCAGGGGATCTTCTCAAGCCATGAATTGAACCAGGGTCTCCTGCATTGCAGGCAGATTCTTTACCAGCTGAGCTACCAGGGAAGCCCACTGTCTCCTTAAAGGAAATTTAAGTTCCATAAGCATGGTGGAAGATCAGATTTGGGTGGGCCACTTACACAGTGCTCCTTCCCTGGGCTCAGAGAACGTGGTTTCCTGGGGCTCACAGTCTGCTGCTGCTGCTGCTGCTGCTAAGTTGCTTCAGTCATGTCCGACTCTGTGCGACCCCATAGACGGCAGCCCACTAGGCTCCTCTGTCCCTGGGATTCTCCAGGCAAGAATACTGGAGTGGGTTGCCGTTTCCTTCTCCAATGCACGAAAGTGAAAAGTGAAAGTGAAGTCGCTCAGTCGTGTCCGTCTCTTAGTGACCCCATGGACTGTAGCCTACCAGGCTCCTCTGTCCATGGGATTTTTCATGCAAGAGTACTGGAGTGGGGTGCCATTGCCTTCTCTGAGCCAATCATGCCTACTTCCAGTTATTCCCTTGGCTGCCCCTTGACCTCCTGGAAAGCTACTAGGGAAGCCCCTGGGTTTATTGCCCTGTGTTCCTCTTCCTGGTATCACTGCTTCCAAGGTCTGTAGGTGAGCAGAAAATGAATGTATTTGTTAGCATACAAATGCAACAGAGGCTTTGAACGAAAGAGAAGTTTCTCTTTCGTGTAACAAGCAGGTGGTCTAGGAGGATGGCGGTTCTGCTCCATGAGGTCATGAGGGGACTCTGACTTTTATCTTGTTGCTCCAGCCACACTTCCTGGGTGGCACAAAAGCACTCATCTTTCAAGAAGCAGGATGCAGGGACAGAGTGAAGAAGAGATTGTCTCCTATCTTTAAGAGCCAAGAAGGAAGATGTAATTATTTATTCTCTTATTGCTTTGTTGGAACTTAATCACACAGCCACTCATAACACCAAAGAAGGCTGGAAAATGTAATTTTCTTTTGAGCTACCATGTCACAAGCTAAAAAATGGGGTTCCTATTACTGTGAGAGAAAGGAGGACTTTGAGAGTGCTGGGAACTGACGGTGTTCACCATACTCAGCTACAAAGCCCAGGAACTCAGGATTCCCAGTGCTTTGGTCCCATAAGTATTGTTTCTATGATCTACATGGTCCTATAATTATTGGTTCAATGATCTACATGGTTCCATAATTATTGTTTCAGTGATCTATGAAAGTGAAAGTGAAGTTGCTCAGTCGTGTCCGACCCTTTGCGACCCCATGGACTGTAGCCTACGAGGATCCTCTGTCCATGGGATTTTCCAGGCAAGAGTACTGGAGTGGGTTGCCATTGCCTTCTTCAGTCAATGATCTATATGGTCCCATAATTATTGTTTCCATGCTACATAGACTGTGCCAAAATTTGGTGACTTAAAAGAATTCATTATTTGTTCTGCTTTTATGTGTCAGAACTTGAACAAGTGCTCACAGGAGTTGTCTGGGCCACACAGAGCTGGCTTCGGGGCTGGAGCATGCGGCAATGCTACTCCTTACATCCTATTCCTGCGGCTTCAAATAATTGCTTGTATTAGTCTCAGCTTCTTCACAGCACAGTGAGGGGCTAGCATCCCCAAGCTGGCCCAGAACTGGCACAGCACTTGTACCACGTTCTACTCATCACAGCCAGCCTAGATTCAGGAGGAGAGTGACCTGCTCCAACTCTGGAAGGGTGGAGAGGACATGGGCAGTGAAGACTGTCTGCCACTTCTGGAAGACTATTACTACAGTTACCAAGCACAGTTTGGAATTTTGATTCTTCCTGCCTGTCCTTTCCCCCACCCCTTGTGATTTTAACAGGCAGAAGGTAGAGGCCAGATGGTCCTTAAGCAATTCCCCACTATTTCCATGAATCAAGTTTTATTATCACTAAGAAAAGCAACTCTTTTAAAGCATTCATTATAAGAGGTATTGGTTTATTTAAGGCAATGTTTCTCACCTAAAAAGACCTGATAACTATATATCTCTTTTTAACATATATTGGGGAAAAATGGCTAACATATCAAAGCCAAACTTCATAAACATTGCTATGACAAAATTAAAAATAAAATCCTCCGCCACCTTCAGCGGTTTCACTCACTCTACAACCCCTGAGTTTTGTGCTTCACACCACTCAACACCCCCTGGGGATAGGGAAGACTGGTCTGCCCCAGGAGTCCCGAGACGCCCACCATCAGGGAGAGAGTGTGAAGGCCCTCTGCTCTGCAAGGACCAGAAAATTCCTTCTGGCATAAGGATCTCATTAGTTCCCAAAGCAGAAGAAAAGGCCACCTCCTCAGCTTCTAGGTCATAACTTGGCCCCAGGCAACAGGCTGACACTGGGGTCTAAACCCCCTGCTGCTGCCTCTGGCCCCCTTTAGGACCATCCCCCTCGATGTGTGCTGTGGTCCCAGCATTTCCTCATCAAGCAGCTGCAGCATTTGGCTGGCATGAGCTTTTGAGCTTAGTCAACAGAGCCTCATTCCTTGGGTCAAGGTGTCCCCACTCAAACTCCACTCCCACCTTCAGGGTCAATCCCTGGTTCTGACAGACACGCTGGTCACAAATGTTAGCGTCCATGTATGCAGCAGCATTTGGTATTCTTGATACTGGAGAAGGTAGATCAACTGAGTGCTGAAATTTGAGAGTTTGATTATACCTATGGACCCTCTTGCTGAGAGGGAAAATGTGCATATACTGACAGCCTAGGGAGTTCACAGCCCACCCCCCCAACCCAGGAATTCTATCCTTTAAATTCCAGTTAAAGCCCCTGGTTTTGTGGGCTGCACTAAGCAATCAATCTCTTCAGCATTGCCGCTAGTCAGCGCCTGGAGGGCTGTCCATCAGAAAGGCTCAGGTGAGCCTGTCACCCACGGCCACCACTCACGGTGCCCAGGGTTTTTGGCTGTTTCTTTCAGCATTGATAGCTTTGCCCATTGCCTGTATTGCTGTTCCTTCCCCAGTACCCTACAGACATCTGAGCCACATTTGAATCCCCTAAATTACTCATTCAAACAATGGCCATGTCATGTCACTTTGACCTCTGGAATGAATCATTTCCTTGGACTGACCCTGTTTGTCTTTCAGGGTTGAGGTAACATTGCCTCCTTAGCTTGCAGGGCCTGATACACATGCTCGACACTCAAACATAAGCTCACCCTGCATTCTGGTCTCCGTAAAGCTAATCTGATCACATCCCTCTCCCTAAAACCTTCCTGCCGCTCCAGATTGGCCCTCCTCATGAAATCAGCTCTGCTCATTTGTACCTCTTCCTGTCCTCCCACCATCTCCCTTTAATCTTGAATGGGAGAAACCCCACTCAACTGTTTATTGGTGGTGGTGTTCAGCTGCTTTACAATGTTATGTTCATTTCTGTTGTATAGCAAAGTGAATCAGCTACATATATACACATACCCCTCTTCCTTGGATTCCCTTCCCATTTGGTCCTCACAGAACACTGAGCAGGGCTCCCTGGGCTGTAGTCGGCAATCGTTAGTCATCTATTGTATACAGTGTAGTGCATATATGGGGCTCCCAGATGGCTCAGGGGTATCGAATTTGCCTGCTATTGCAGAAGATGGAGGTTTGATCCCTGGATCAGGAAGGTCCCCTGGAGAAGGAAATGGCAACCCACTCCAGTATTCTTACCTTGAAAATCCCATGGACAGAGGAGCCTGGCGGCCTACGGTCCATGGGGTCGCAAAGAGTTGGACACTACTGAGCGACTAAACAACAGAACAAGTGGATATACGTCATTCCCAATCTCCCAGCTCACCCCACCCCCACTCACCTTGAAGTCTCTGGGTCTCTGTTCCCTTGATTCCTCGCCCATGTTCCATTCTTGAAGGTCTACTGAGAACATTTCCCTTCATGTGTAAAAGCTTTCATATGTGTTTCTCTATCACACTTTCTTCATTTGTACCATTGTTTTTAACTCATGTCTGTCTCCCTCATTGAGCTATGGACTTGAGAACAAAGACCATATCTATTATTTTTTTAAATGGTGAGCAACTAGAACACTGCTTGGTGCTATCCTTTGTTATTTGAAAGGATGAAGACACGGAAAGAGAGGAAGTGCAGCTCATCCCAGCCCTTCCCCACTCCCTATTCTCATCCCTCCCTCTCCCCACCCCTCACTGTAAGCCCTTCCTCTGTGTGAGGGGAACTCCCACCTGCCTGCAGAGTCCTGCCCCCTTCAGCTTCTCAGTTGGCCAAACTCGGTTGGATGGCATCCAGGCACAATCGCCCACAGTCTCTCTCTGCATACAATCTACTAGTGTATTCCTTGTCCTCACCTCTACATTTCCTGGATTCAGAACAGCACCTCTCCTCTGTGCTCTCACAGCACGCAGCACTCCATCTTCTCAACATTTTGACATTTCATTGATTTATCTATTATCCCAATAAACCACGGTCCTCTTGAAAGGAAGAATAATGTCTCATTTACTCGGGCTCTCCAATGATTTGCATAGGTCCTGGTGCTCAGTGATTGTCTTTTGAGACTTGTCTAAATTCTCGTTTTTCTGTTTTTCTTTGTGAAGCCCTGACAAATGGTGAGTCATCCAGATGCACTTAAACACTATGACGGAAAGCTGTGCTTTGAGTTCATTCCTTGAAGTATTAGTGATAAAACTACTTTTAAAAAAGCTTTGCATCAATTTTTGTGACTTCTTCCAAGGGGTCCTATCTTTGGCCTTTAGAATAATAAGACATAAGCTCTGTCTCTTCCTGCCCTTGGATCTCCCTGAAAGCCTCATCAAACTTTCAATAAATCAGTGCTTTTCAAGTGTAGTGTTTATACAAAAGCACTCGAAATCTTATTACAATCAGATGCTGCTTCAGAAAGCCTGAGAGTCTACATCTTTAAACAGCTCTTGGATGGTTTCAAGGTTACACATGGAGTAGCAATTCTCTGGTCTAAAACAATTGTTAGAGAACAGGGCTTGAATCCTCTCACCATCTTCAGTTTTCTTTTGGGTAAGGTTGAGTTTGCCAAAGACCTCTTTCAAATGCAGTGGTGGGTGAGTTTTTACCACACCCCACTAAGTGTCGTTCTTGGTGGTTCAGCTGTATAGAATCTGCCTGCAATGCAGGAGACACACAGGAGACCGGGTTGGACCCCTGGGTCAAGATGATCTCCTGGAAGAGGAAATCGACAGAGGAACCTGGCGGGCTACAGTCCATGAAGTTGAGAAAGAGTCAGACGTTACTTAGTGACTAAACAACAACACGCTGATTGTAAAGAGTACTGGATTTCAAAGCAGACACATGGGCTTGACTCCAAGCTACCACTACCAACTATCTGACCTTTGGGAAGTTGGAGAAAATAACCTTTTAGTCTCAGTTTTCTAAAAAAAAAAAAAAAAAAAAGACATCCAATGTCTGTGTCTAGTAGTTGGAAGGATCAGAGGATCATGAGACAGTATGGACTTCTGGTTATGTACCATGTTTTTGGTGCCATTGTTTAATGTATATTATTACAATTTAAGGTTTCACTGCTTCTTTTGCTATTTACATCAGAAAGTTGCAAAATCGTCATATGCCTAATTTAATAATAATTATTATCCAGTAATATCTATTAGGTTCAAGGCATTGGGCTAGATATTTTATATCTACTTTTCAGAAATTCTTGAACACCGAAAATAATTTTTTTCTTCCTTTAATAATAGCCAATGCTAGTGAATATTATCTTTTGCCTTCCCATTGCATGTGTACCCCTCAGGGAAGACACGCTTCATCAGAGGATATCCTTTCCAAATAAAGTTAAGACTTTTCAAAGGTCAAAGCATATAAGAAACTGTCCTCCCCACACATCTAAAAATTAGTGGTCAGATCACAGCAGAGGATTCCGGGATTCCACTGAAAACATACTGACACGGCCCTCAGTTTTCTAATTAGTGATATGAGAGATTCTGACTCATTTCTAAATCTTGTTCTCAAAAGCCTCAAGGATTCTAGATGCCAAAGGCTGTGGGCCTGGATGTAGGAACACATGGAGATGTACCCACTAGTAGCTAGGCTCACGTGTTTAACATACTGGCTTCCAAGCATGAATTATTGAAGAAATATTTCTGCTTTTGTTGCTCCAAAAATGTTTGAGAGACATTTGAACTGTAATTGCTAAGGCAACATATAATGCACTCAATCTGTGAAAACTAAGCTTGTCTGTAGATACGTGACTTAGAGATATCAAAATCCATAATGAGTATTGGGAAATATATGTTATTATTTTCCTTTCTCTAGCCCAGGCTGACCAAGGGAATCTTCTTCAGTAGACTAGCTCCTGGTAATTTGGAAAGGTAGAAAGTTTCAGGTAACTTATTTCTATCAACCAACAGAGCCCTGCTGAATGCCATGCTTGGCTCACTGACATGAAACACCTAGAAACAGCATTTGTAAGTAAGTATTCAATTAGTATTTTGGGAACTTGTGTTCCCAAGGGTGTCCCATATGAAGAGGGGACACCTCTTCAAATGTTCTCATCTACACTGTCTTTTTTTTTTTTAATAGGAAGAACTGCTGTGTTTTTCAGTTTTAAGAACTCAACTTCTCTGGCTCAAGAAATTCAATTTTAAGTTTAGCATAGCTTAATTTTCAAATTTTGGAGTTATTTTGTATGGAATAGTTTAGAAAATTGAGCACTTCTACATCACTGCCAAATCATCCATCTTAGTTCAAGTATTTACAGGTCTATCAGAAGAACAGAGACATTACTTTGCCAACAAAGGTCCATCTAGTCAAAGCTATGGTTTTTCCAGTAGTCAGGTATGGATGTGAAAGTGAAAATCGCTCAGTCGTGTCTGACTCTTTGTGACCCCATGGACTGTATGTATAGTCCACGGAATTCTCCAGACCAGAATACTGTAGTGGGTAGCCTTTCCCTTCAAAGAAGATCAAGTCTTGTATAATCTCTATACTTAAGAACATTATATAATGATCACGAGGAAGGTTATGTTTTCTCCATTAATATATAAATAACTTCAGGGTAGAACCATGCATTTAGTGGATGTTAAAGAATGAATCCCATTACTCCTGGGCAAGGAGACATAGACACAAAAGCAACACAGGTGGATTCTCTAAACTCTAGAAATGTTTATTAGTAGATTCATTCATTTAATGAAAGGGGCTGACCCTACTGTAGACCAAGCTCTGATCTAGTGCCTGGATTCAGTGATGAATAGGCAACATGTCCCACACACAGATCCCAATTTAGAAGAGGGAAACAAGTAAAAGTATTTGTCTTGAACAAAAGCAACTTAAATTCCACAAAGGAAATAAGGTACCCCCAGTTCATGTCGCTATCTTGTGGCTACTTTCTGGTACTGTTTTCAGTTGTTACATTATTAACTAAACTTTAGATTTTCTTTGGACATCATCACTTTTTCCACTTATATCTTCTTTCCTTTCTAGAATGCAATCCAGGGGTCTAGTCTTCCAAGTCTCCTCTGATCTGTGACTCTTTCTCAGTATTACCTTATTTTTCAAGACTTTGACAATCTTGAGACATACTGACCTAGTATCCATCCTGTAAAACGTTCCCCATCTGGATGTGCCTGACATTTTTCTGATGATTAGACTGGAGTTATGGGTTTTGGGAAAGAAAACCACAGAGGTGATATGCTTTTCCCATCACATCATCTTAAAGGTTACAAGACAACTGCACAATATCCATGATGATAATTTTTATCACTTGGTTAAGATCTTGTCTGTCAGCCTTCTCTGTAAGGGTACAATAATTTTTCTGAACTCTATTTTTAGAAGCTAGTCATTAGGCCTAGCTCATCCTCAAGTGGGGAAGGGTTTAACTCAAATCCCTACAGGAAAAAATAATAAAATATCAATTGTTATTTGAAATTCTTCTGTACAGAATATTTGTCTCTTCTCTATTTCACATTTATTTATATAAATGAAATTTATTGCCATTTCATTGCATCAGTGTGGTTATGGACATTTTACACTTCGGGTTATAATCCAATTAGCCAATGCTACATGACTTATTTTGATGTTTAAAGCATTCCAGATTTGCCTGTTAGGAGATATATATATATATATATATATATATATATATATATATTACTTTAAAAAAATTATTTCTAAAATATCAGTTATAAGAGATTCCATCTAGGTCAGTTTCTTCTGGAAACTTGACTGATTTGATCTCCTTGTAGTCCAAGGGACTCTCAAGAGTCTCCTCCAGCACCACAATCAAAAGCATTAGTTCTTTGGTGTTCAACCTTCTTTATGGTCCAACTTTCGTATCTGTACATGACTACTGGAAAAACCATAGTTTTGACTGTAGGAACCTTTGTCAGCAAAGAGATGTCTCTACTTTTTAATACACTGTCTATGTTATACAGTGGAAGTGAGAAATAGATTTAAGGGACAAGATCTGATAGACAGAGTGCTTGATGAACTATGGATGGAGGTTAATGACACTGTACAGGGGACAGGGATCAAAACCATCCCCGAGAAAGAGAAATGCAAAAAAGCAAAATGGCTGTCTGAGGAGGCCTTACAAATAGTTGTGAAAAGAAGAGAAGTGAAAAGCAAAGGAGAAAAGGAAAGATATGCCCATTTCAATGCAGAGATCCAAAGAATAGCAAGGAGAGATAAGAAAACCTTCCTCAGCGATCAATGCAAAGAAATAGAGGAAAAGACTAGGATGGGAAAGACAAGAGATCTCTTCAAGAAAATTAGAGATACCAAGGGAACATTTCATGCAAAGATGGGCTCGATAAAGGACAGAAGTGGTATGGACCTCACAGAAGCAGAATATATTAAGAAGAGGTGGCAAGAATACACAGAAGAACTATACATAAAAGATCTTAACAACCCAGATAATCACGATGGTGTGATCACTCACCTGGAGCCAGACATCCTGGAATGTGAAGTCAAGTGGGCCTTAGGAAGCATCACTATGACCAAAGCTAGTGGAGGTGATGGAATTCCAGATGAGCTATTTCAAATCCTGAAAGATGATGCTGTGAAAGTACTGCACTCAATATGCCAGCAAATCTGGAAAACTGAGCAGTAGCCACAGGACTGGAAAAGGTCAGTTTTCATTCCAATCCCAAAGAAAGGCAATGCCAAAGAATGCTCAAACTACTGCACAATTGCACTCATCTCACACGCTAGTAAAGTAATGCTCAAAAATCTCCAAGCCAGGTTTCAGCAATTCATGAACAATGAACTTCCAGATGTTAAAGCCGGTTTTAGAAAAGGCAGAGGAACCAGAGATCAAATTGCCAACATCCGCTGGATCATCAAAAAAGCAAAAGAGTTCCAGAAAAACATCTATTTCTGCTTTATTGACTATGCCAAAACCTTTGACTGTGTGGATCACAATAAACTGTGGAAAATTCTGAAAGAGATGGGAATACCAGACCACCTGACCTGCCTCTTGAGAAACCCATATGCAGGTCAGGAAGCAACAGTTAGCACTGGACATGGAGCAACAGACTGGTTCCAAATAGTAAAAGGAGTATGTAGAGGCTGTATATTGTCACCCTGCTTATTTAACTTCTATGCAGAGTACATCATGAGAAACACTGGGCTGGATCAAGCACAAACTGGAATTAAAACTGCCGAGAGAAATATCAATAACCTCAGATATGCAGATGACACCACCCTTATGGCAGAAAATGAAGAACTAAAGGGCCTCTTGATTCAAGTGAAAGAGGAGAGTGAGAAAGTTGGCTTAAAGCTCAACATTCAGAAAACTAAGATCATGGCATCCAGTCCCATCAATTCATGGCAAATAGATGGGGAAACAGTGGCTGACTTTTTTTTTGGGTGGGGGTCCAAAATAACTGCAGATGGTGATTGCAGAAACATGAAATTAAAAGAAGCTTACTCCTTGGAATGAAAGTTATGACCAAGATAGATAGCATATTAAAAAGCAGAGACATTACTTTGTCAACAAATATCCATCTAGTCGAGGCTATGGTTTTTCCAGTAGTCATGTATGGAGGTGAGAGTTGGACTATAAAGAAAGCTGAGCGCAGAAGAATTGAGGTTTTTGAACTGTGGTGTTGGAGAAGACTCTTGAGAGTCCCTTGGAATGCAAGGAGAACTGACCCGTCCATTCTAAAGGAGATCAGTCCTGGGTGTTCACTTGAAGGACTGATGTTGAAGCTTAAACTCCAATATTTTGGCCACCTGATGCAAAGAGCTGACTCATTTGAAAAGACCCTCATGTTGGGAAAGATTGAAGGCAGGAGGAGAAGGGGACGACAGAGGATGAGATGGCTGGATAGCATCACTGACTCAATGGACATGAGTTTGGGTAAACTCCGGGAGTTGGTGATGGACAGGGAGGCCTGGTGTGCTGCGGTTCATGGGGTCACAAAGAGTTGGACATGAAGGAGTGACTGAACTGAACTGAACTAGGTTTGTCACAGCTTTCCTTCCAAGGACCAAGCATCTTTTACTTTCATGGCTGCAGTCACTGTCTGTAGTCATTTTGGAGCCCAAGAAAAGAAAATCTGTCACTGCTTTCACCTTTCCCCCTTCTATTTGCCATGATGTGATAGAACTGCATGCCGTGATCTTAGTTTTTTTGAATGAGTTTTTTTTTTTTTTTTTTTTTTGAGGTTTAAGTCAGCTTTACACTCTCCTCTTTCACTTTCATCAGGAGGCTCTTTAGTTCCTCTTCACTTTCTGCTATTAAGAGTAGTATTATCTGCATATCTGAGGTTGTTGATATAGGTGACTGGTTTTATCTCTGGGATTTCTATTGTTATCCCATGGTCTGTATTTCTGTTTTGGTGCCAGTACCATACTGTTTTGGTTACTGTAGCTTTGTAATTGTGAAGTCAGGAAGCCTGATTCCTCTAGCTCCATTTTTCTTTCTCAAGATTGCTTTGACTGTTCCGGGTCTTTTGTTTTCATCCAAACAATTTGTAAACATTTTTGTTCTATTTCCATGAAAAATATCATTGTAATTTGGTAGAGATGGCATCGAATCTGTTAGTCAGTTTGGGTAGTGTAGTCATTTTCCCAATATTGATTAATCCACTCCAAGAACATGGTATATCTCTCCACCTTTTTGTGTCATCTTTGATTTCATTTATCAATCCTTATAGTTTTCTGAGTACAGGTCTTTTGCCTCCTTAGGTATGTTTTCTTCTTAGGTATTTTTATTATATTTTTAATGTGATGTAAAGTGGGATCGTTTCCATAATTTCTCTTTCTGATCATTCATCATTAGCGTATAAGAATGCAAGAAATTTTGGTGTATTCATTTTATATCTGGCAGATTTACCAAATTCAGTGATAAACTCTGGTAGTGTTCTGGTAGCATCTTTATGATTTTCCATAGTTAATATCATCTCATTTACAAACAATGACAATTTCACTTTTTTCCCCCATTTTTGATTCCTTTTATTTCTTTCTCTTCTCTGATTGCCATGGTTAGACTTCAAAACTGGTTTGAGTGGTAGTGGCGAGTGTGGCCATCTCTGTCTTGTTCCTGGTCTTAGACAAAATGCTTTCAGTTTTTTGCCATTGAGACTGATGTTTGCTGTGGGTTTGTCTTTTATGTCCTTTATTATGTTGAGGTAGGTTCCCTCTGTGCTCACTTTCTGGAGAGTTTTTAATCATAAATGGTGTTGAATTTTGTTGAACATTTTTCTGTATCTGTTGAGGTGATCATATGGTATTTGTTCTTCCATTTGTTAATGTGGTGTATCACATTGATTGATTTCCATATATTGAAGAATCTGCGCATCCCTGGGATAAATCCCACTTGATCATGGTGTATAATTCTTTTAATGTGTTGTTGATATATGTTCTAGAGAGGCTTTTTATCATAAATGGATGTTGAATTTTGTCCAAAGCTTTTTCTGCAGATACTGAGATGATCATAGGGCTCTTACTCTTCATTTTGTTACTGGGGTGGTATATCACAGTGATTTTTTTGTGTGTGGATAATGAAAATTCCTGGCACCCCTAGGACAAATCCTAACTGATCATGATTTATGATCTAATGCATTATTGAATTTGCTTGACTAGTATTTTGTTGAGAATATCTTCCTCTGCAGTTTTTTGGAATGGTTTCAGATGGATCAATATCAAGTCTTCTCTAAATGCTTGGTAGAATTCACCTTTGAAGCCTGGGTCCTTGTTTTGTGAGAGTTTTAACTTTCTGATTCAATTTTAGTATTGGTAACTGGTGTGTTTTTATTTTCTATTTCTTCGTGGTTCAGTCTTAGGAGATAGTACCTTTCTAAGACTTTGTCTTCCTCTTCTATGTTGTCCATTTTAATGGTGTATAGTTGCTCATTGTAGTGTCTTATCATCCTTTGTATTTTGTAGTCTTGGTTGTAGCTTCTTTTCTATTTCTGATTTTATTGATGTGGGCCCTCCCCTTTTTTTCTTCATGTGTCTGGCTCAACATTTATCGATTTTATTTATGTTTTCAAAGAACCAGCTTTTAGTGATAACACTAGTGACCTTTTCTATTGGCTTCTTTTTAGCTTCTAGATCATTTATGTCTGCTCTGATCTTTATGATTTCTTTCTTTCTACTATCTTTGGGTTTTGTTTGCTCTTCTTTCTCCAGTTGGTTTAGCTGTAAGGTTTGGCGGTTTATATTGGATTTTTTTTTTTTTTTTTTTGTCTCCTGAGGTAAGTTTGTGTCACTAAAAACTTCCATAATAGAACTGTTTCTGCTATGTCCCATACATTTTGGATCACCATGTTTTCATTTTCAGTTGTCTCTAGATATGTTTTAGTTTCCTCTTTAATCTCTTCAATGATCCATTGGGTGTTTTGTAACAGAATGTTTTAGCCTTCATGTGATTCTGTTGTATTTTCTCCAGTTTTTCTGTTTGTTTGTTTTGGTAGTTGATTTCTAGTCTCAGAGCTCTGTGGTAAGAAAAGATGTTTGTATGATTAAATTTTTCTTAAATTTACTGAGGCTTCCTTGTGGCCTAGCTTGTGATCTCTTATAGAGAATGGTTCATATTCATATAAAAAAGAATGTGTAATCTCTTGCTTTCAGATGGAATGTGGGCGCTCTCTCTCTATGTGTGTGTGTGTGTATGTGTGTGTGTGTGTGTATATATATATATATATACATATATATATATGTATATATATATGAGAAAGCAATGGCACCCCACTCCAGTACTCTTGCCTGGAGAATCCCATGGATGGAGGAGCCTGGTAGGCTGCAGTCCATGGGGTCGCTAAGAGTCAGACAGGACTGAGGGGCTTCACTTTCACTTTTCATTTTCATGCATTGGAGAAGGAAGTGGCAACCCACTCCAGTGGTCTTGCCTGGAGAATCCCAGGGATGGGGGAGCCAGA
This sequence comes from Bos taurus, assembly GCF_002263795.3. NCBI lineage: Eukaryota > Metazoa > Chordata > Mammalia > Artiodactyla > Bovidae > Bos > Bos taurus. The sequence goes on along the minus strand of NC_037357.1, from coordinate 84,711,280 downwards.
TGGGCTGCCGTCTATGGGGTTGCACAGAGTCGGACATGACTGAAGCGATTTAGCAGCATATATATATATATATGTATATATATATATATATATATGATAAGATAAAATTAAGAGCATTTAATATGTAATGTGTTAATTCAGGCCTGTGTTTTCTTATTCATTTTCTGTCTGGATGATGTGGGGTTGATGTAAGTGGGGTGTTAGAGTGTCTTAGCATTATTGTGTTAGCATTGATTTTTCCTTTTATTTCTGTTAGTATTTGTCTCATATATCCAGGTGCTCCTTTTTGGGTGTATATATTTGCAATTGTTATATCTTCTTGTTGGATTCATGCTTTGAACATTATGTAGTGTCCTTCTTTGCCTCTTGTAGCAGTCTAAAGTACATATTGCCTGATATAAGTATGGCTTCTCCAATTAATTTTTAAAAATTTTCCATTTGTTGGAATACCTTTTTCAATCACCTCACTTTCAGCCTGTATGTGTCTCTAGATCTGAAGTAAGTTTCTTGTAGGCAGTATATATCCAGGTCTTGTTTCTGATCTAGTCAGCCATTCTGTCTTTGGTTGGAGCATTTAATCCATTTATATCTAAGGTAATTGTAGATAAGTGTGTTTTTCTCACCATTTTGTTAATTGTTTGGCATTTGTTTTCCTTTTTTGTCTTTTGTTCACTTCTCTTTTGGTTTGATGACTATAGTTAGTGTTATGTTTCTATTATTTTTGTGTTTATATCTATTATACATTTTTGGCTTCCAGTTATCATGAGGCTTTTTTATATCAGTCCATATATATACATGATTGTTTTAATTTGCTGATCTCTTAATTTTAAACACAGTTTAGAAACCCTGCATTTGTACTCTCCTCCCCTCACCATGACTGTTTTTGAAGTCATATTTTGCATCCAACTGTTTTGTGGATACCTTAACTGCTTACTGGGGAGACTGTAGATTTTACTCTTTTTTTTGTTTTTTCTTTTCTAATTCCTTTTAACCTTCCTACCAACTTTGTGTGGATAATTGCTTACCTTTACAGTATGTTTGTCTTTATCAGTGAGCTTTTTCATTTCCTCATTGTTTCCAGTTGTGGCCTTTTCTTTTTTCTTAGAGACGTTCCTTTACCATTTGTTGTAAATCTGGTTTAGTGGCAGTGAATTCTTTTAGGTTTTGCTTGTCTATAAAGCTTTTGATTTCTCCATCAAATCTGAACAAGAGCCTTGCTCAGGAGAGTAATTCTCGGTTGTATTCTAGGTGGTGGTTTTCTCTTTCCTCAGTTTAAATGTATAGGGCCACTCTTGTCTGGCTTGCAGAGTTTCAGCTGAAAAATCAGGTGATAGCCTTATGGGAGATTCCTTGTTTCTTATTTCTTGCATTCCCCTGGCATCTTTTAACATTTTCTCTTTATCTTTAATGTTTTTCATTTTGATTACAATTTGTCTTGGTGTGATTTATTCTCTTTGGGATAATCCTCTAAGGGACTTCCTGCAACTCCTGGACTTGGGTGACTTTTTGCTTCCTCATGTTATGAAAGTTTTCAGCTATTATCTCTTCAATTATTATCTCAGGCCCTTTGTCTCACTTTTCCTTGTGGGGCCTGCATAATGTGAATATTAGTGCACTATTCCAGAGGTCTACTCAAGTGCCCTCATTTCTTTTCGTTCTTTGTTGTTGTTGTCGTCATCCAGCGGTAGTGATTTTCAGTACTCTGTCTTCCAGCACACTGGTCCATTCTGCAGCATTTAGTCTACTGTTGATTCCTACAGTAGGTATGAATCCTACTGTAAAAAATTCCTAAGTTATTTTTTATTTCACTTTTGTTCTTTATATTTTCTAACTTTTGTTAAAAACTTGTGACTTCTTATCCTTTGCATTCATTCTTCTGAATTCTTTTGTTATCTTATTATCATTACTATGAACTCTTTTTCATGTAGATTGCCTATCTCCATTAGTTCTTCTTCTGGGGTTTTATATTTTTCCTTCATCTGGAACATATTCTTCTGCTGCCTCACTTTGCCCAAGTTGCCATTTGTGTTTTCATACATGTGGTAAGTAGCTACATTTCTGGATCTTGGAGAAGTGGCCTTATGTAGGAGAAATCTTATGTGTCTCAGCCATGTACTCCCCTCTCAGCACTCGTGTCTTATGATCTAGGGGTTCCCCCTAATGGGGCTGCACATGTCCTTCTGTTGTCGCAGGCTGACTACATAGATGGTCTGGTAGGCTTGTTTGACCCCAAATCCTGTTGGTTATGATGGCCTGCTTTGTGCAGATGGTGCTGGTTGCTATTCATCAGAACTTGGTCACAAGTGCTTGGCTGTAGAGCCCAAGGTGGCTTTGGGGCCAGTGCTGACTCGCTGGTGAATGGAATCAGGATCCCAAAGACTTTAGGGTTGTTTGCACCCAAGGGCAAGTGAAGTCATATCCTGAGGACCATATTGGACTACTACTGGCAGGCAGGAGTCTGGTTATAGGCCCAGGGATCTCAGAACTCATTTCAAATCTTTGCTGGATGAGGGAGTCCTGACAGAGTGGGATTTGGGGTCCAGGAAGTCCTACACTTTGCGTTGGCCTGATAGTGGACAGAGCCAGGACCCAGCTGTCCCCAGGTTATGGTCTGGCCTACTATTGTCAGACTCAGTCTGCAGGATCGTAATTTTCTTGTTTCTGGTGTCTGCTCCTTTGTGGGTGTGGATGCTCTAGAGGCTAGTGCAGGCTTCCTGGAGCAAAGGGCCAATGCCTGTCCACTGATGAGTGGAACTGGGTCTTAGTCCTGTGGAGGACAAGGCCATGCTTTGGGGCATGTTTAGATGACACTATGGAAGTCTTTAGACATCCTCTCTGCTGATGAGGTATTGTGTCCCCATTCAGTTTGCTTTTTGGCCTGATGTGAGCCATGCTAAAGCTGCAACTCCAGTACTTTGGCCACCTCATGTGAAGAGTTGACTCATTGGAAAAGACTCTGATGCTGGGAGGGATTGGGGGCGGGAGGAGAAGGGGACAACAGAGGATGAGATGGCTGGATGGCATCACTGACTCGATGGACATCAGTCTGGGTGAACTCTGGGAGTTGGTGATGGACAGGGAGGCCTGGCGTGCTGTGATTCATGGGCTCGCAAAGAGTCGGACACGACTGAGCGACTGAACTGAACTGAACTGAACCATCACTGTTGCCTACAGGCTACCGGGTGGGACTAGGTCTTAGAACTAATGAATCAAGGTGAAGGTGGAAGCCACCAGCAGCAGTGTTCAAGTAGTTTACTGTTCCTAAATATGTCTGTCACCAGTGTCCATGTCTGAAGTGTGAGCCATAACTGAACCCTGCCTCTCCAGGAGACTCTCCAAGAGAAGCAGGTAGTTCTGGCCTAGGCTCCTACCAAATTACTACTTTTGCCCTAGGTCCCTATGTGCATAATATTTTGTGTGCACCTTTTAAGAGTAAAGTCTTTATTTCTCCCAGTCCTGTGGGGTCCTGTAATTAAGCCCCACTGGCCTTCAAAGCCAGATTTTTTTTTTTTTTTTAATCTCATCTTTCCAATGATGAACCCCTGGGCTGGGGAGCCTGATGGGGGGCTCAGAACTCTCTGTCCTGTGGGGAAAACTCTGCAATATATTGTTGTTATTGTCCAGTTTGAGGGTTGCCCACCTGGGACATATGGGATTTGATTATATTGCCAGTTCACCCCTCCTATGCATCCCCTTGTGGTTACTTCTTTGTCTCTTGTTGTAGAGGATATTTTCTGGAAGGTTCCAGTCCATTTCATTAATTGTTGTTCTGCAGATAGTTGTGATTTTGGTGTGCTCATAAGAGGCAGTGAGCTCAGAGACTTTCTACACTGACGACATGGCTACCCTCTCCAATCATCTGTTGATGGGCCCCTGGATTGTATTGATTCCTTGGCTATTGTAAATAGTGCTGCTATGAACATTTGGGTACACGAACCTTTTCAAACTAGTATTTCACTTTTTTTTTTTCTTCCATATATACCCACAAGTGGATTTGCTAGATCATACAGTAGTTCTATTTTCAGTTTTTAGAGGAATCGCCACACTGTGTTCCAACAGTGACTGCACCAGTTTGCATTCCCATCAACTATGCTGAAGGATTCCCTTTCCTCCACACCCTCTGTAGGACTTATTGTTTGTAGATTTTTGGATGACAGCCATTCTGACCAGTGTGAGGTGATACTTTGTAGTTTTGATTTGCATTTCTCTAGTAATTAGTGATGTTGAGCACTTTTTCATGTGGTATTTTGCCATTTGTATATTTTCCTTCAAGACAGGTCTATTTAGATCTTTCATCCATTTTGGGGGGGGGGCTGGGTATTCAGTTGTAGGAGATGTTTGTATACTTTGAAGGTTAATCCATTTTCGGTAGCTTTGTGGCAAGGATTTTCTCCCATTCTGAGGGCCGTCTTTTCATTTTGCTTATGGTTTCCTTTGCTATGCAAAGGTTTTTGTAGGCTTAATCAGATATCACCAATCAAAATTTATTTTTTATTTTCTTTATGATGTGGGTCAAAAAAGATCTTGCTGTAATTTATGTCAGAGTGTCGTGCCTACGTTTTTCTCTAAGAATTTTATAGTATCTGGTCATACATGTAAGTCTTTAATCCACTTTGACTTTATCCTTGTGTAGCATGTTAGGGAGTGTTCTTATTTCATTCTTTTACATGTAGGTGTCCAGATTCCCCACCACCATTTATTGAAGAGATATTATGTTCTTCATTGTTAATTCCTGCTCCATTTGTCATAGATTAGGTGACCAGAGGTGAATGGGTTTATCTCTGGATTTTTTATCCTGTTCCATTGGTCTATACTTCTGTTTTGAGGCCAACATCATGCTGTTTTGATTAATGTAGCTTTGTCCTGGACTCTGAAGTTATGGGGCCTGATTTTTCCAGCTCCAATTTTCTTTCCTAAGATTCCTGTGTCTATTCAGGGTCTTTTGTGCTTCCATACACATTTCTAAAAAGTATTATAATTCTTAGAAAACTGCCATTGCTAATTTGATAAGGAATGCCTTGAATCTATAGATTGCTTTGGGTAGTATGGTCATTTCCCCAATATTGATTCATTCAATCCAAGGAGATGGTATATGTGCAAAGAAATAGAGAAAAGCAAGAGAATGAGAAAGATTAGAGATTCCTTCAAGAAAATTGGAGATATCAAAGGAACATTTCATGCAAGGATGGGCATGATAAAGGACAGAAACGGCAAGGACCTAAAAGAAGCAGAAGAGATTAGGAAGAGGTGGCAAGAAAACAAAGACAAACTAAACAAAAGAAGGTCTTAATGACCCAGATAACCAAGATGGGGCGGTCACTAACCTAGAGCCAGACATCATGGAGTGTGAGGTCACTTAGTGTGGTGTGTGGGCCTTAGGAAGCATTACTATGAACAAAGCTAGTGGAAGTGATGGACTTCCAGCTGAGCTATTTAAAATTCTAAAAGATGATGCTGTTAAAGTGCTGGACTAAATATGTCAGTAAATTTGGAAAACTCAGCAGTGGCCACAGAATTGGAAAAGATGAGGTTCATTCCAATCCCAAAGAAGGGCAATGCCAAAGAATGTTCAAACTACTGTACAATTGTGCTCATTTCACTTGCTGGCAAGGTAACCCTCAAAATCCTTCAAGCTAGGTTTCAGCAGGATATGAACCCCAGAATGTCCAGACGTCCAAGCTGGATTTTGAAGAGGCAGAAGAACCAGAGATCACATTGCCAACATTTGTTGGATCATGGAAAAAGCAAGGGAGTTTGAGAAAGAAATATCTACTTCTACTTCATTGCCTGCACTAAAGATTTGACTGTGTGGATTACAACAAACTGTGGAAAATACTTAAAGAGATGGATCACAGCCTTGTCATGGAGATGTGTATAACTTAATGAAACTATGAGTCGTGCCATACAGGGGCACCCAAGATGGATGGGTCATAGTGGAGACGTAGTGGAGAGTTCTGATAAAATGTGGTCCACTGGAGGAGGGAACAGCAAATCACTCCAGTATTCTTGCTTTGAGAGCCCCCATGAAGAGTATGAAAAGGCAAAGCGATATGACACTGGAAGAAGAGCCCCCCAGGTTGGAAGGCATCCAGTATGTTCCTGGGGATGAGGGGAACAATAGCTCCAGAAAGAATGAAGAGACTGAGCCAAAGTGGAAATGACACTTAGCTGTAGATGTGTCTGGTGGTTAAAGTAAAAAAAATCTGATGGTGTAAAGAAAAATATTGCCTAGGAATTTAGAATATTAGGCCCATGAATCAAGGTAAATTGGAAGTGGTCAAGCAGGAGATGGCAAGAGTGAGCACTAAAATGGTTGGAAATGGGCGAATTTAATTCAGATAACCATTACATCTACTACTGTGGGCAAGAATCCCTTAGAAGAAACAGAGTAGCCTTCCTAATCAACAAAAGAGTCTGAAATGCCATACTTGAGTGCAATCTCAAAACAACAGAATAATCTTGGTTCATTTCCATGGTAAACCATTCAACATCACAGTAATTCAATTCTATGCCCCGTCGACTAATGCTGAAGAAGCTGAAATTGCTCAGTTCTGTGGAGACCTGTAAGACCTTCTAGAACTAACACCCAAAAAAGATGTCCTATTTGTCCTATTCTGGGGGACTAGAATGCAAAAGTAGGAAGTCATGAGATACCATGAGTAACAGACAAGTTTGGCCTTGGAATACAAAATGAAGCAGGGCAAAGACTAACAGAGTTTTGTCAGAACACACTGGTAATAGCAAACACCCTCTTCCAACAACACAAGAGATGACTCTACGCATGGACATCACTAGATGATCAAAACCGAAATCAGATCGACTATATGCTTTGCAGTCAAAATTAGAGCAGCTGTACACAGTTAGCAAAAACAAGGCCTGGAGCTGACTGTGGCTCAGATCATGAGCTCCTTTTTGCAAAATTCAGGCTTAAATGGAAGAAAGTAGGGAAAACTGCAAAGCCATTCAGGTATGGCCTAAACCAAATCCTTCATGGTTATACAGTGGAGTTTACAAATAGATTTAAAAGATTAGATCTGGTAGACAGAGTGTCTGAAGAACTGTGGACGGAGGTTTGTAACACTGTAAAAGAGGAAGTGACCAAACTCATCCCAGGGAAAAAGAAATGTAAGAAGGCAGAGAAATTGTCTGAGGAGGCTTTACAAATAGTTGAGAAAAGAAGAGAAGCAAAAGGCAGGGGGGGAAAGTGAAAGATGCACCCAACTGAGTGCAAAGTTCCAGAGAATAGCAAGGAGAGATAAGAAAGCCTTCTTAAGTAAACGATGCAAAGAAATAGAGGTAAACAATAGCATGGGAAAGACTAGAGATCTCTCCGAGAAAATTAAAGATATGAAGGGAAAGTTTCATGCAATGACAAGCATGGTAAAAGACAGAAATGGTAAGGACCTAACAGAAGCAGGAGAGATTAAGGAGAGTTCCCAAGTACAAACAGAAGAACTATATAAAAAGCTCTTGATGATCCAGATAGTCATGATGGTGTGGTCACTCACCTAGAGCCAGACATCCAGGACTGTGAAGTCAAGTGATATCATATGCTCTAGGTCCATCCACGTTGCCTATTGACTGTAGGAGTTTAACAGCATCATCTTTTAGGATTTGAAGGAGCTCAGCTGGAATTCCATCACCTCCACTACCTTTGTTGGTCATAATGCTTCCTAAGGCCCACCTGACTTCACAGTCCAGGGTATCTGGCTCTAGGTGAGTGACCACAACACCATGGGTCACTGACTGATATCCGGGTCATTGAATTTTTTTTGTATAGTTTTTCTGTGTATTCTTTCCACCTCTTCTTAATATTTTCTGCTTCTGTTAATCCCATACCCAACTTCCAGATGTAGAAGCTAGATTCTGAAAATGCAGAGGAACCAGAGATCAAATTGCTGACATCCGATGGATCACAGAAAAAGCCAGTGAATTCCAGAAATGCATATACTTCTGCTTCATTGACTACATAAAGCCTTTGACTGTGTGTATCACAACAAACTGGGGAAAATTCTGAAAGAGATGGGAATACCAGACCACCTTACCTGTGTTGGGGATTTTCTCCCCAGGACTTGGAAGCGACGAACCTGAAAGAAAGACACTTGGACAGTCTCTTGCAAGGACTGACAAGTTTATTTCTGCAGTCAAGCTTTTTTATAGAAGTAGGAACAAAGAGCTTAAAGTATACGGTCAGCAGAGCGCATACGGAGTTAACACATAATCAGTAAAAACATTTCAAGGACAGCGTGCTCTAAATGACTCGTGGGCTTATCCCACAACCCGCTTTCACAAGTAACATCCCTATTAACTCTTGGCGCTGAGCACAACCAAAGGCAGGAGATGTTTTTCTGTCCACAGCGCAAAGCCGGGTATTTCTGCCCCTTCGCCATTTTCCCAAGGACTTTCTCCTTTTATGGCTATTTTGCACTACGCTTCCCAACATATCCTCCTTTTGTTTTTAAATTAAGCATGATGGCTTCTAGTTGGACTCCATTGTGGGAGGCATGGAGTCTTGAGTAGAGACTTCTGTATCCCATAATCAAGGACAAAAAGAGCAGGGTGATTAATACATATATAAAAATATTGCTTCCTGAAAGCCAAGCTCTAGGGTCTAGAGACGATAGGGTTTTGGTTAAAGTATCATAGAATTGAGTGCTATACAATTCTCTAGGTACCCTAACTTGAAAATTAGCAACTTGTTGTTTCAACAAATTGATGTCTAAACTTGAGTTATTTGTGAGATCCTGCAAATGCGTCTTAACCTTATTCCAAGGATATTCAGTGCTATTATAGGGCATGTTAGTCAGACAAAAAGAAGTAAAATTCCAGTGACAATGTATACGTGTTTGGAAAGCCAGTTGCTGCACTTGATCTCCTAAGTGGATAACCACAGTTTGTAACTCATTAATTCGTGTTTGTAATTGCTGATCTATTTGAGCTTGTCAAGTCCAAAGATCATGAGAGTCTTTGTGCCAAGCAGTGATAAAATCATGATTTTGTATAGAATTATGTAAAGCCATACCGGACAAAGTTCCTACAGTCACAATGGAGATAAGGCTTAAGATGCCTGCAATAATCCACCCAATGATGCGCTTAGATCGCCTAAGCCTAGTTTTCAACAATACGGAAAGAAATATAGAATCAGTCCAAGGCTCAATTAAGTTTATGGGAAGCCATAACTCAGATCTTTGTTTAACTAGTGCAATGCTAGCATTGTGATATGAAATGGTGTGATTAAGGCAGGTATACAGTGCACATGCAGTACAATTGACAATCTTGGCTGGTAAGTCAATATCAAAATGCCCTACAATAAACAAGTATGGAAGGTGAACACACGATTGAATATAGCCAGTACTATTGTATAGGAAGGTATAATTAGAAGGACGAAACACACCCACAGTCTCATAAACACTAGCAAAGTGCTCTAAGGCTGCTGGAATTTTCCAAATGTGGCATTGCTCTGGCCCCACAATGGGGACGACAATCCTGGGTCATGGGGGTGATAAGCCCCCGTTATACCAATTCAGCAGTACATCCTTATCAGTACAGAAACTTGTCTTAGATTTATGAAAGCCTCCAGTGCTTGATCTATTAAACCAGGAGCAGTTATAATGTTCCTCTTGCTCTTCAGTGTCTGCTCAGCCTGACGAGTCATGTTTTTTCACTTGAGCCCATGTTGGGTAAGGATTAAGACGATGGCGTTTCCTCATTGGCTCCTCCAGGGTCATTGATGAGACCCTTCGCGTCAACTTCGTCACTTCCCGAGGGAGTCTGGTCTTGGGGTCCTTCTCAGTAGCAGACATGGTGAAGGGGAACCCAGATTTCCTCTCCATCTGCAATGACAAGACCATAACCCTTGCCTAGGAGTCGTAAGATTCCTGGCAGCCACTGATTAAATTGCTTATACAATATTGGTGTATTGATTTCTAATTTGCTGCTTTTGTCTTCTGTAAAATGTCTATCTGCACGAGTGTCAGAATTATTTTTTGTTAAGTTTAAGTGAAAGTGAAGTTGCTCAGTCATGTCCGACTCTTAGTGACCCCATGGACTGCAGCCTACCAGGCTCCTCTAGTTAAAGATAATAGTAATTGAGGGTTCATGGGATAAGAAGTGTATCTCCTCTTCCATATTCCCCCTTTCTGTTTTAATAAATGAGTTTTAAGGTGCGGTGGGCTCTTTCAATAATGGCTTGACCTTGAGGATTATAGGGTATTCCTGTAATGTGTGTTATGTTCCATTCTGATAAAAATGAACGAAATGAATGCCAGGTGAATGTAGGTCCATTGTCTGTTTTCAAGACAGAAGGAATCCCCATAACGGGGAAGGTGAGTAAGAGTGCGGAAATGGTGTGTTTGTTGGATTCTGAAGAGACAGGCACTGCCCAGATAAAGCCTGGAAATGTATCAAGTGAGACAAAAAGCAAAGAAAACTTTCTTAAGGAGCAGTGAGTGAAATCAGATTGCTAAAGGGAATTAGGTTGTTGCCCCCGGGGATTAACTCCTGAAATCGTAGTTCGTAAGCCCACAGGGGCACAGACATCACAGGTTTTAATAATATGTCGTGTTTCAGTGAGAGGAATATGGTATTTAGAGTGCAATCTGTTAGCATTGGTATGAAGATTAGCATGTTCGTCATTGGCAGATGTAAAAATGGGAGCTATGAGCCTGTCAACAGCATCATTTTTTGTGACCAGGGGGCCAGGTAAACCTGAATGAGCATGTGTATGTGCAATAAAGAAAGTTCCGTACGTGAACGAATTAAAGTTTGAGTCTGTGAAAAGAGAGTATATAATCCTTCATCTAGGTTGTATAAAAAGGCGGTAACAAAATCAGGAAAAGGGAAGCAAGGTATTTGGAATCAGTATATACGTTGAAGGATAATGGTTGAAGCGACAAAAGAGCATATAAAGCATACAATTCAACTCTTTGTATTGAAGAATAGGTAGTGGGTAATTTCTCTTTGATATCAGGGCCGACAATCCCTGCTATGCCTTTCTTGTTACCATCAATGAAATAGGTGGGTGCATTGGAAATAGGCTGGGATGCAATGATATTAGTTATAATGAATTTAGTACATTGTAGAAAGTCCCATAATTTTCTTTTTGGCAAATGAAATGAGATAACATTTTGAAAATCATTTAATGCCATTTGCATGGTCAGGTTATACTGTAAGGCAATTTGCAATTCCTTTTTTGTCAAGGGAACGTGTATTGCATATGGATCAAATCCAGTCAAAGTTTGTACATTGCTTCTTCCTGACACAATTAAGTGCCCTGTTTTCTCAATATGTGATACAATTTTTTTAGATTGTTTAGTGTGTAAATATACCCATTCTATTGGGCTATGCTGAGCTATAATTGTAGTGGGCGAATGCTCAGTAGGGAATATATATAAAGAAACTGGTTGATCATAATCTAGCTGAGTTGAAAAAGATTGTTGAATGTGTTTCTCCATTAAGGCCAGTTCTTCTTTGGCCTCTTTTGTTAGTTGCCTAGGGCTATTAGGGTCAGGGGATCCCTCTAAAAATTTAAATAAATTTTGTAAGGCATAGGTGGGGATGCCAACAGATGGCCGTAGCCAATTAATATCTCCTAGCAATTTTTGAAAATCATTCAGCATGCGTAGAGATTGCACAGAAATTTGAGTTTTTTGACATTTGATTTTAGATTCTTCCATAACATGTCTTAAATAATTAAAGGGTGCTTTCCATTGAATTTTATCTGGTGCTACAAGCAGGCCATGATTTTGAAAAGTCATAGTAACTTCATTATATAACTGTTGTAAACAGAGTTCAGATTCCATAGAGGGAAATATATCACCCATATAATGAATTATAAATGCAGTAGAATACTTGTCTCTAATGGGTTGCAATAAGACAGATATGAGATATTGGCAAATGGTAGGGGAGTTCATCATTCCCTGAGGTAGCACCTTCCATTGGAATCTTTTAACAGGAGCCGTGTGATTTATAGAAGGAACTGAAAAGGCAAAACGTTTTCTATCCTTAGGGTGCAAAGGTATAGTAAAAAAGCAGTCTTGTAAGTCAATAATAACTACAGACCATCCTTTTGGTACCATAGAAGGGGAGGGCAATCCGGGTTGTAAGGGCCCCATAGGTGACATGGTATTATTAACATTTCTTAAATCTATCAACATTAACCACTTTCCTGATTTCTTTTTATTACAAAAACAGGGGAATTCCACGGGGAAAATGAAGGTTCTATATGAGCTTTTTGTAATTGTTCATTTATTAATTGTGTAAGAGTTGCCAATTTTTCTTTAGTTAGGGGCCATTGAGGTGTCCATATTGGGGTATCAGATTCCCAATTGAGAGGCAGTGGTGTTAACTCAATGGCCCCCATTAAAAAGGTTCATTTAAAGAAATTGTGGCTTTCGTTTGTTCAAGAAAATTTCGTCCCCATAAATTGATAGGGATATTAGTAATATATGGTTTAAGATAAGCTACAATTTGATCAGGGTCATACAGTTGTAAATAGGATGCACTGATAAAAGTTTGTGTGGCATCAGTTTTATCCATTCCTAATAATCTAGAAGGAGCCACAACCTTACCCCAATTGAGGGGCCATTCTGCAGCTCTAATGATCGAAATGTTAGCTCCGGTATCTAACACGCCTGTGAAATTCTTTCCCCGTATGTGTAAAGTAAGCATGGGTTCCTGATGTTCCTTTAATAAGATGGATAGTGTAGCAGTAAGGTTGGTATTGCCAGAGCTTCCCTGCCGAAGTTTATCAGATGCCTTCATTGGTTTGACATATGGCAAGAGTAATAATTGTGCAAAATGTTCCCCTTTTTTGTAAGTATGCATTTCCCGTTTTCACAACATTTACCATAACATGTATTTTCCCTTCATAATCTTCATCCATAACACCAGTCAATACCACTAAACCTCTCATTGTGCAGCTACTACATCCCCAAATCAGTCCCATTGTCCCGGGTGGAATCGGGCCATAATAGTCAGTGGGAATTGTGTGGGGGTTGTATAATTCTATTAGTTCCATATCATAAGGACTAGGTACGAGCACTCTTAGATGTAGCTGCTTGTAGCGTCATAACATTAGGTCCTCCTTTTGTAGTGGGGCTAGAGGATGGCCCCTTTATTAGTTTCCTTGTTGTTTTTGTTGTGCACCAGGGTTCAAGGTGTTTCCATCCTTATCAAATATAGAATGACATTCATTCAGCCAATGGAACCCCCTTTTACATCTTGGACATACTCCTGGGGGTCTCTTCTTATTAGAAGTAATATTATTTTTTCTGGCCTGTGTTGGCATGTGACATTGTTTTTTCATATGGCCGGGCTTCCCACAGTTAAAACATTTGGCATTAGCAGCTTTCTGTACATTAAAGGTTTCCAATGTTGCCAATTTTGCTCTATGGGACATAGATCCAACGTCCCTACATGCTTTCAAATATTCCATAAGAGAGCCAGTCTCTCGAATTGGTCTGAGCACGGATCGACATTCTCATTAGCATTTTCAAAAGCAAGTTGTTTTAAAATAATATTTTGTAAAGTCACATCCTTAATAGATTTCTCGATTGCATCCTTTAATTTTCCTATAAATTGAGGATATTCCTCTTCATGTCCTTGAATAATCTTAACAAATGAACCATCAGAGTTAGTGCTATCAACCTTTGCTTATGCCCTGCAGGCAGTTTCTTTAATGAAATGCAACATCTGAGGGGTAATATTAGCTAATTGTGCAATCATATCAGCCATGGCTCTTGTTCCAGTGAGTATATCATAGGTTAAATTGGCAGGGTTACCATGAGATTGCTGGTCAATCATCAGCTGTTGGGCCTCATCATTAATCCATATTTGCCATTGCAGTAATTGTTGAGGATTTAAAATCATCTTTGCTATTTGAAAAAAAAAAATCATATGGCATCCAATGGCCAGCCCATCCTCTGAGAAATTCTATACAGTAAGGAGAGGTAGGTCCATACAGAGTGCATGCTTTATTAAAGCTAGACAACATGCCAAAATCTAGATTAGCCCAAGTATTTTGGTCTTGGGCAGGTTGATTAAATTGCATTGGGAAAGCAAAAGTGCAAGCAGGCATCTCCCGAGGAGGAGTGAAATGATTAGTATGAGCAAAGTTAGCAATTGCTGTTACAGGCGGAGCAAAAGGAAAAACCTCAGATTTGAGTTGTCAGTTGAATGAAATGACTTCCGTTCTAAGTGGCTTCAGTTTTGACATATCCTGTATATATGTGTCTCTAAGTTGTTTTTCTAAGGATTGTATCTGATTGAGCATAACATTCTTATATTTCAAAGCACCTTGCATATCTTATTCCTTAAGCTCATATTCATGTAAAGATCGAATAGTTTTTACTTCCAAATCAACATTATGCCCTTCAATTTGTTGTATGATAGGCCGTATGAGTGACCATGTAACCCTTGCCGATATGCTGGCAAAATATTATTTTTAACCCTTTTCTATATGTCTAGATTGAGTGTCCCCTCTTCTGGGAACCATGAATTGTTCCAGTAAAATATGATAGCAGTCGTTCAACTGATCTCTTGAAACATTAACACCGTTTTGTTTCAAAAAATGATGCATTATAGAAATGAAAGGAATTTTACTGCTATGTTGTCCCATCCTGCCTATCTCTTTCTGCAGGGGCTTGTTGCTTTGTTCAGCCTTCCTCTCAAGTCCCTGTTCGTGGCACCACTTGTTGGGGATTTTCTCCCTGGGACTTGGAAGCGACGAACCTGAAAGAGGGACACTTGGACAGTCTCTTGCAAGGACTGACAAGTTTATTTCTGCAGTCAAGCTTTTTTATTGAAGCAGGAACAAAGAGCTTAAAGTATATGGTCAGCAGAGTGCATACGGAGTTAACACATAATCAGTAAAAACATTTCACGGACAGCACACTCTAAATGACTCATGGGCTTATCCCACAACCTGCTTTCACAAGTAACATCCCTATTAACTCTTGGCGCCAAGCATAACCAAAGACAGGAGATGTTTTTCTGTCCGCAGTGCAAAGCCGGGTATTTCTGCCCCTTCGCCATTTTCCCAAGGACTTTCTCCTTTTATGGCTATTTTGCACTACGCTTCCCAACAACCTGCCTCTTGAGAAACCGGCTACAGCTGGGACCAGACACAGAACAACAGACTGGTCAAAATTGGGAAAGGAGTATGTCAAGGTTATATACTGTCACCCAGCTTATTTAAACTCCATGCAGAGTACATTATGCAAAATGCTGGGTTGGATGAAGCTCAAGCCGGAATCAAGATTTCCGGGAGAAATAGCAATAACCTCAGATATGCAGATGACACCACCCTAATGGCAGTTTATTTTATGCAGGTCTTTTCCTTCTCGTGTTGCTCTTGCATAGAGAAAGAAGTTCCTTTAGCGTTTGTTGTAAATCTAGTTTGGTGGTGGTGAGTTCTCCTAACTTTTGCTTGTCTGTAAAGCTTTAGATTTCTCCATCAAATCTGAAGGAGAGTCTTGCTGGGTAGAGTATTCTTGGTTGTAGGTTCTTCCCTTTCATCACTTTAAATATATCATGCCAATCCCTTCTGGTTTGTACAATTTCTGTTGAGACATCAGCTGATAGCCTGATGGGAGTTTGCTTGTATGTTGTTTGTCATTTTTCCCTTGTTGCTTTTAATATTTTATCTTTGTCTTTAAATTCTGTCAGTTTGATTACTATGTGTCTTGTTGTGTTTCTCCTTGGGTTTATCCTGCCTGGAACTCTCTGTGCTTCGTGGACTTGGTTGACTATTTCCTTTCCCATGCTAGGAAAGTTTTCAACTATTATCTCTTCAAATATTTTCTCAGGTCCTTTCCGTCTCTTCTCCATCTGAAACCCCTATATTATGAATATTGGTGCATTTAATGTTTTCCCAGAGGTCTCTTAGGCTGTCTTCATTTCTTCTCATTCGGTTTTCTTTACTCGGTTTTGCAGCAGTCATTTCCACCATTTTGTCTTCCAGGTCACTTCTCCATTCTGCCTCAGCTATTCTGCTGTTGATTCCTTCCAGTGTATGGTTCTTCTGCTATTTTGTTCTTTAGTTCTTTTAGGTCTTTGGTAAACATTTCTTGAAAGTGAAAGGTGAAAGTGAAGTTGCTCAGTCATGCCCGACTCTTTGCGACCCCATGGACTATAGCGTACCAGGCTCCTCTGTCCGTGGGATTCTCCAGGCAAGAGTACTGGAGTGGGTTGCCATTTCCTTCTCCAGGAGATCTTCCCACCCAGGGATCGAACCTGGGTCTCCCGCATTGCAGGCAGACGCTTTACCATCTGAGCCACCAGGGAAGCTCAGAGTGAAGTCGCTCAGTCGTGTCCGACTCTTTGCGACCCCATGGACTGTAGCCTATCAGGCCCCTCCGTCTATGGGATTTTCCAGGCAAGAGTGCTGAAGTGGATTGCCAGTTCCTTCTCCAGGGGATCTTCCCAACCCAGGAATCAAACCCGGGTCTCTCACACTGCAGGCAGACACTTTACTGTCTGAGCCACCAGGGGAGCCCACAAACACTTCTTGCATCTTCTCAATTCTTTTTCTGAGATCCTGGGTCATCCTCGCTAACATTATCCTGAATTCTTTTTCTGGAAGGTCGGCCATCTCCACTCCAGTTAGTTGTTTTTCTTGCAGTTTTGTCTTGTACCTTCACCTGGGATATAATTCTTTGCCTTTTCATTTTGATTAGCTTTCTGTGATTGCGGTTTTCCTTCATGAGCCTGTGGGACTGTAGTTCTTCTTGTTTCCTCTGTCTTCCCTCTGGTGCATGAGGCTAAATTGCTGTTGTGCAGTCCCTCAGTCATGTCCAACTCTTTGCGACCCCATGGACTGCAGCATGCCAGGCTTCTGTCTTTCACTGTCTCCTGCAGTTTGCTCAAACTCATGTCCATTGAGTCGGTGATACCATCCAATCATCTCATCCTCTGTCGTCCCCTTCTCCTCCTGCCCTCAATCTCTCCCAGCATCAGGGTCTTTTCCAATGAGTTGGCTCTTCAGATCAGGTGGCCAAAGTATTGGAACTTCAGCTTCAGCATCAGTCCTTCCAATGAATACTCAGGGTTCATTTCCTTTAGGATTGACTGGTTTGATCTCCTTGCTCTCCAAAGTACTCTCAACTTCCTGATGGGAGTGACTTGCAATGGGAAAAAACAGGATGCTGCTCTAGTGGACAGGGCCGTACTCAGTAAAACTTTAATTCACTTCTCTGTTGTGCTGATGGGTGGAGCTGTGCTCCCTCCCTTTTGGTTGTTTGTCCTGAGGTGACCCAGCCCTGGAGTCTACAGGCTCTATGGTAGGGCTGATGGTGACCTCCAAGGGGGCTTCTGTCAAGGGGCACTGCCAGGACTGCTGCTGCCAGGGCTTCAGTCCTGGTGGTGAGCCAATGCTGACCCATACCTCTGCAGGAGACCCTCCAACATTAGCAGGTAGGTCTGGTTCAGTCTCCTCTGGGGTCACTGCTCTTTTCCTGGTCCTAGTGCACACAGAATTTTGTATGTGTGCTCCAAGAGTAGAGTCTGTTTTCCCCAGTCCTGTTGAAGTACGGCAATCAAATCCTGCTGGCCTTCAGACTCAGATTCCCTGGGGATTCCTAGGCCCTTTGCAGGACCCCCAGGCTGGGAAGCTGGATGTGGGGCTCACAACTTTGACAACAGTGTGAGAATTTCTTTGGTATTACTGTTTTCCAGTTTGTGAGTCACCGACCGGGTGGGTATCAGATTTGCTTTTACTCAAGGTTGCACCCCTCCACCATCTTGGTGTGGCTTCTTCTTTGTCTTTGGATGTGGAGTATCTCTTCTGGTGGGTTCAGCATCCTCCTGTTGATGGTTGTTCTACAGCTAGTTGCAGTTGTGAGGTGCTCTCACAAGAAGAGATGTGTGTATGTCCACGTGTGCATGCATGGGTGCATATGTGTGATAGATTCAAGGGATTGGGTCTGGTAGGTAGAGTGCCTGAAGAACTAGGGACAGAAGTTTGTAACATTCATTGTATAGGAGGCAGTGACCAAAACCATCCCAAAGAAACAGAAAAATGGCAAGGTGGTTGTCTGAGGAGGCTTTACAAATAGCTGAGGAATGAAGAGAAGTGAACAGGAAAGGAGAAAGGGAAAGTTATACCTAACTGAATGCAGATTTCCAGAGAAGAGCAAAGAGAGAGATGAAGGCCTTCTTAAATGAACAATGCAATGACATAGGGGAAAACAAGATCAGGAAAAATGGAGATATCCAGGGACCATTTCAAACAAGGATGGGCACGATAAAAGACAGAAACGGTAAGGACCTAACAGAAGCAGAGGTGATTAAGAAGAGGAGGCAAGAATACACAGAAGAACTATACAGAAAA
Organism: Bos taurus; assembly: GCF_002263795.3. Taxonomy (NCBI): domain Eukaryota; kingdom Metazoa; phylum Chordata; class Mammalia; order Artiodactyla; family Bovidae; genus Bos; species Bos taurus. The sequence goes on along the minus strand of NC_037357.1, from coordinate 84,692,952 downwards.
GGTCTTAATGACCTGGAAAACCACGATGGTGTTGGCACTCACCTAGAGCCGGACATCCTGGAATGTGCAGTCAAGTGGATTTTAGTCAAGTGGGCATTACTACGAACAAAGCTAGTGGAGGTGACAGAATTCCAGCTTGGAGCTATTTAAAATCCTAAAAGATGGTGCTGTTAAAGCACTGCACTCAATAGGTCAGCAACTTGGGAAAACTCCGTAGTGGCTACAAGACTGGAAAAGGTCACTTTCCATTCCAATCCCAAGGAAGGGGAATGCCAAAGCATGTTTAAACTGCCATACAGTTGAGCTCATTTCACTTTCTAGCAAGGTTATGCTCAAAATCCTTCAAACTTAGGCTTCCACCAAGAACTTCCACATGTACAAACTGGGTTTCGAAGAGGCAGAGGATCCAGAGATCAGATGGCCAACATTTGTTGGATCATGCAGAAAGCAAGGGAATTCCAGGAAAAAAAAATCTACTTCTGCTTCATTGCATACCCTAAAGTGTATGGATCCACAACAAACTGTGGAAAATTCTTAAAGGGATGGAGTACCAGATCGTCTTACCTGTCTCCTGAGAAACCTGTATGTGGGGTCAAGGAGCAACAGTTAGAACTGAACATGGAGCAACTCACTGGTTCAAAATTAGGAGAGGAGTGTGAAAAGATTGTATATTGTCACTCTGCTTATTTAGCTTATATGTAGATTGCATCATGCAAAAAGCCAGGCTGGGTGAATCACAAGCTGGAATCAAGATTGCTGGGGGAAATATCAACAACCTCAGATATGCAGGTGATACAACTGTAATGGCAGAAAGTGAAGAGGAACTAAAGAGCCTCTTGATAGACATCTCATAGGTGTAACAATCAATTTTAAGTCTCTAGCAAGTTAACTTCTATCACATACAAAAACACTATGCTTCAACTTCTCCCCCACACCCACCTCCCCCAGCCAACATTTTATGTTATTGATGTCACAGTTTACATCTTTCATATATGGTGGTGTAGTGTCAGACTTTATTTTCTGGGGCTCCAAAATCACTGCAGATGGTGACTGCAGCCATGAAATTAAAAGACGCTTACTCCTTGGAAGGAAAGTTATGACCAACCTAGACAGCATATTCAAAAGCAGAGACATTACTTTGCCAACAAAGGTCCGTCTAGTCAAGGCTATGGTTTTTCCTGTGGTCATGTATGGATGTGAGAGTTGGACTGTGAAGAAGGCTGAGCACAGAAGAATTGATGCTTTTGAACTGTGGTGTTGGAGAAGACTCTTGAGAGTCCCTTGGACTGCAAGGAGATCCAACCAGTCCATTCTGAAGGAGATCAGCCCTGGGATTTCTTTGGAAGGAATGATGCTAAAGCTGAAACTCCAGTACTTTGGCCACCTCATGCAAAGAGTTGGCTCATCGGAAAAGACTCTGATGCTGGGAGGGATTGGGGGCAGGAGGAGAAGGGGACGACAGAGGATGAGATGGCTGGATGGCATCACTGACTCGATGGACGTGAGTCTGGGTGAACTCCGGGAGTTGGTGATGGACAGGGAGGCCTGGCGTGCTGCGATTCATGGGGTTGCAAAGAGTCGGACACGACTGAGTGACTGAACTGAACTGGACTGAATCCATTGACAAATTATAGTAGATTTTCACATCTCTGATATGTTTGCCTTTTAACGTCTATACTAGAGTTTAAAGTGATTTGTGCACCAGTATTACAGTATTTGTTGGTGGTGGTGGTTAGTCACAAAGTCGTGTCCAATGCTTTTGCAACCGTATGGACTGCAGTCCACTAGACTCCTCTGTCCATGGGCTTTTCCAGGCAAGGATACTGGAGTGGGTTGCCATGTCCTTCTCCATGGGATCTTCCCGACCCAGAGATTGAACCCATATCTCCTGCATTAGTAAGCACATTCTTGTTTGCTGAGCCACCAGTGGAGCCCCATTACAGTATTAGGCTTCTGAATTTGACTATATTCTTACCTCTACAGTGAGTTTTATGCTTTTTCATAAGTTGTCATGTTACTAATTAGCATCCTGTTGTTTCAGATTGAAAAACTCCCTTTTGTGTTTCTTGCAGGGCAGGTCTAGTCGTGGGGTATACGCCTGCAGTTTTTGTCTGTCTGGGAAGGGCTTTATCTCTTCTTCATCTCTGAGGAATGACTTTTCTGGGTAGAGTATTCTTATGTGGCAGTGTTTTTCTTTAGCACTTTAAATATACCTTCCCAGTCTCTCCTGGCCTGCAAGTTTTCTGCTGAGAAACCCCAACTGCTAGCCTTATGGGCGTTCCCTTCATGGGAAGATTATTTTCCCTCTTTCTTCTTTCAAGATTTTTCTCTTGTCTTTGATTTCAGACATCCTTATTACAATATGTCTTGGAGAATATCTTTTCAGATTGCGTCTCTTGGGGGACTTATGAGATTCATAAACTTAGATGCCCAGATCTCTCCCCAGATTTGAGAAGTTCTCATCATTATTTCTTTAAATAAACTGTCTGCTCCTTTCTTCCTTTTCTCTCCTTCCAGGACTCCAGTCATGCATGGATTCTTTCTCTTAATGGTATCCAATAATTGACTTAGGCTATCTTTACCTGTTTCTTTCTCCTTTTTTCTCTTTGATTCCTCTGGCTTGATAATTTCAGATAACCTGTCTTTGAGATCACTGGCTTTTTCTTCTGCTTGGTCGAGTCTGCTGTTGATGTTCTCTATTGCATTCTTCAGTTCCATCATTGTACTCTTTAACTCTTGGACTTCTGTTTGGTGTTATTTTAATGGTTTTGATTTCTCTGTTGCACCTCTCATTTTGTTTATGTGTTATTTTCCTAATTTCATTCAGTTTTTAAAAAATCTGTGTTTTGTTTCAGTTCACTGAATTTCTGTAAGAGGATTATTGTGAATACTTTGTCAGACAGTTCATCGTTCTCCATTTCCTTAAGGTCAGATATTGGAGCTTTATTCATCTCCTGTCATGTTTCCCTGATTATTTGTGATCTTTGTGTCCTCGTGTTGGTGTCTGCTCATTTGGAGACGTTGGCATCTCTTCCAGTTTTTACATGCTGGCTTTGGCAGAGAAAGTCCTTCACCAGTCACCCTGTCCAGAGATTCAGATCACTCTCTTTCCATCAGTTTCTCTTTTTGCACATGTTAAAATAGATGATTTTAGAGATTTCTACATGCTAAAATAGAAGACTAAAGACTTTGGCTAGTAAGGCCAATGTCTGGGCTTCCTCAGTAATGGTTTCTATTGAGTGTGTCTTTTTCCTGTGTTTGGAATTTGTTTTCATATATTTTGTATGTCTCCTGAGGTTTTTTTTTTTTCCCTTGAAAACTGCATATTTTATATAATATACTATGGCAACCATGAAAATCATATGTCTGATCCTCAGTCCCACCCCGGTTTTTCTCACTGTTATTGTTATAATTCTATTTGTGTAACGATTTTCTGAAATAATTACATAAAGTCTGTATTCTTTGTCATATGTGGCCACGAAAGGCTCTGCTTGGTTAGTCAGTGGTCTGTTAACAACTGGACAGACAGAGATGAGTTCCTTAAATACCTGGAATCAATAAGTTTCCCAGTGTGCCATGGGGCTCTGTGTACCTGTTAGGACTTACCTTCAACCCTTCAGTCACAACCCTTCATTGACAATCCTGCCTTAGCTTCCACTTTCTCCTTGCAAGGAGCTTCAAGGTCAGCCTGAATAAGACAGCTTACAGTCTTTTCATGTCTTTCCTGATCACAGGCACAATCTTATGCACAGCCTTCTACACCCCCGGGAATATATGGGAGCTTATCAAAGCTCTACATGGACATATCTATTCTCTAATTTTCCTTTTAACATTTTGGTTATCCTACTGTCTTCTCCACCTGTTTATCTACTTCTGGAGGCAGTTGTGGTCCTATTGCCTCTAACAGTTTTGGACAATTGTCCCTGGGGAAAATTTGTTTCCCATCGGGTGAGCTCTGAGTCAGACCAAATAAAGACAACCTTGTGAGTGATTGTCCACCGGGGCTTCCAGGGAATCACCAGACAGGTCAAATAATAACAATTTTCTGGGAATGGGTCTTTGATGGAATTCCAGTCCTGTTCTGTTCTCTCTGGCAGCTACCAGGCTGTTGGTGTTCACTGCAGTTTCAGGCTGTTGTTTCTCAAAGTTGCCATGAAGCTGGGGACGGAATGGAAACGGGACAAGTTAAAACACCAGAAAGCTTGCAGTTCTATCGCCAGTTTTCTCATTACTTTTAAGAAATAGATAATTTCCCAGAGGTTGTTACTCTTCTCTTTTAACCAATGTCATCTTCAATTTGGGCTTGAAAGAAGGGTAGAGGTTCTCCAGGAAAACAAGGGGGTTTGAGTACAATATTCTTTGCACAGGGACAGACTTTTCATGGGAAAATTTGTATGCAAGAAAACCTGAGGAAGGAAATAGAACGCTGTGAATTCCAAGATAAATAAAATCTGAGTCTTCTCGGAATGTGCAACAGTGAACAGAGGGGACTTTTCCTGTTTCATGCCTGTTTTATGCTCTTCTTTCTAGGCACTTCCCCCTGTATCGTCTTGACCTCTTTATACATTTTCTATGTAAGAGGCACCAGCTGATACCCAGGCTTGCCTCTTTGGTGTTCAAGAGGGGTGAGAGACAAATGGATAGAAAAAGAAGTTGTCTCATCTTGGAGACAGTGTCTGCCACAAACTTCAAAATAACCTGTACCTTCTGGATCTCTAGAATAATAATGACTACAAAGACAGTGATGATGATAATATAAATAACAGCTAACACCTGCCTAAGTCTTCCTACTTGCCAAGGACTGTTGAAAATGTTGATTGGTATGGAAATAATATATACCCACAAGGACACTGTGGGGTAGATACTGTATTTTACCCAATGTGAAATGAGGGCCAAATACCTTTATTCCTCTCCCTATTCACAAAATTCCTGTGAATTCCAAATCCTATCAAATCAGGTGTATTGTACTGGCTACTCCAGTACAACGCCACACGTTGCAGTTGCCTTTCAGAGATACGATTTTCTGAATGGGTACACAGTTATTGGTGAAACTGCGAAAGGAAAAACACAATACAATGTTTCCTTGATTTACATGATCATTTCATATATAATATAGAAATGTGAGTCCATATTGAAACTGTGTAAACTGTATGATTTGTGGTTATACACAAAATGGAGTTTGTTTCTACCTTGGGATGCTTTTAAATGGCTTTTTCACTTCAACTTGTATTCAGTAAGCTATTTGACGACCATGTTATCTTCCACTTAAGGGATGTTCGGCACATCCCTGATCTTGAACACCCAGTAATTCCCTCCCATCTTTTTTTTTTTTTTTCTTTCTTTTTTAGAGATTGGTTTGTGGTCTCGGACCTCCGCTCTCTCTCATTTTTTAATTTTTTTGGTTTTTGGTCACACTGCACAGCAGACAGGATCTTAGTTCCCCAATCAAGGATCAAACACGTGATCCTTGCCATGGAAGCTCAGAGTCTTAAACACTGGACCACTAGGGAATTCCCCCCCACCCCAACCCACATTTATCTTTTGACATTCAAAACCACCCATACACATTTCCAAAACATGCACTAGGTTTTGGAGTTATCACTCTATTGAAAGTACTGCCCTGGACTCTGTCATCAATAACTGCAAGTCATATCAATTTCAAGCATTGCAATGTCCCAATAAATACTTCCTCTCTCCAACCCACTTCCAAAGTGCCCTGAAACTGACAGTTCGACAACCCCCAATGGGACCTACTCTCCATTAGCCCTGCAAATTTTTACTGTTCTTCACACTTTTTATGTCCTTGTTTCCCTCCTTACCCAGTTTCAGGCCTTTGATCAATTATTAAAATACCTCTCCTATGTATAAATAACCTCAAATCTCCCTCCCCACCCCACCCCCCACCCCCCCGCCGTGTCACCCACCCTCTACCTCATACCAAAGTTCCATTTCTGTCAGATCATCTCCATACCTACTTAAAACCTGCAGGCCTCCAATGCCCAGTTGAATGTAGCTAGAGAAACCATGATGAATGGTACCATCTTAAATCCATGACCAAGAATCTCAAGTGGGTCTTTAAAGTTGTCTGAAAATAAATAATACTACACTTTCCTAGTCCAGATCTTTCCAATCGTGGCTGAATATTAGAAAAAGATATAAGAGCTTTTAGTAATACCAATGCTCTGACTCTGTGTCTAGAAAGTCTGCATTTAATTGGTAGTACAAACCATTAACAGCTCTCCAGGTGATTCTTTTGTTTGTTTTTTGGTATTTGGTTTAAAAAATTTTATCTTTGTTCTGTTTCATTGAGATATATTTGACATACAGCACTATATGAATGTATAGTGTCCAGCATAATGACTTGATTTATAGATATAGTGAAATCATTATCACCACAAGTTCAGTGGTCAACTCCTATTTGAGAAGGGAGCCAAGAATATTCATTGAATATTTAATGGAGTAGTCATTCTTCAATAAACGGTGCTGGGACAATTGGATATTCACATGAAAAGAATGAAACTAGACCCCTATCTTTCTCCAGGTAATTCTACCATGAAGCTGGAGTTAAGAACCAATGCCCTAGCTCATTCATTCTCTTGCTCTCTTGGATGACCCTTTCCTACATTGTCTCTCTCTCCTATCCTCATTCACTGCCACTGACTTTGTTTTCCACTTCACTAAAAACATAGAGGCAATAAGAGAAGAACATCTACAAACTCCCACTGTCATTGCATGCCACCTGTGCTCATGATACTTGGCACTTCGTCCAGTGTTTCAAATGAACTCCCAGGGCTTCTCTCTAAAGCCATTTCATTCCACTCATGCACTGGGGTCCCACTCATACTTGACAGTTTCCCAAGGAAGTTGCTTTAGAAATTCTCCCACCCACTCCCTCTCTTTCCTTCTTTTTCTCTTTCATTCTTGTCAGTAAACAGACATGCTGTAACTTCCCCCACTTACGCCCCCCAGCTGCCATACCATTTTTCTCTCCCTCTTTCTGGCAAATATCCTTCAAATGCATATCTATTTTCACTGTCTCCAAATCCTTTCCTCCCATTCTCACATAAACATACTCCACTCAGGCTTTCTCTCTTAATTCTCCGCTGAAACTGCTTTGTATCAGGGTCACAAACGACCTCCCTGTTGCTAAATCCAATTGCTGTTTCCCTGGTCTTCATCTTACTTGACCCTCTCAGCTGCATTTGAGGCAATTGATCACTCCTTCCTCCTTGAAACTTTTTCTTCACCTGGCTTCTAGAGAACCATTTTTTTCCTGGTGTTCCTCCTACCTTCTCAGATTTTGCTTGTCTTCTTTATCTTGACTTCTGGATGTGGTTGGCTGTGAGCTCCATATTTAGGCTTCTTAACATCTCTAGTTACTCTCACTCCCATCGAGAGTTCATCCTGGCTAGTGACTCAGAACCCCGTCTGGAGCAGGGGTTTTTTGTTTTGCCTTTTTTTTTTTTTTTTGGATTGTGATAAAGTTATGGCCAATTATTTATTCTAGATCCTTTTCTCTGAGTAAAAAGACAGAATCTCACAAGGGAAAATGAACAGACAAATTCTTAACCTCTTTGTCTTTTCTCTATATTGCTACTATAGTTATGACATGACACATATTATTACATCATATTGCTTTATACTTTATATGCTTATGTTTTCTTTGTTTTCTTCAATTTTTTATATGGTTGGTGCTTTTGCCAATTTCCTTTTTACCCTTTCTGCTCATTTGTAAGGTTCTTAGCCTATCTCTTTTTTAAATGTAGTTGATTTACAATATTATATTAATTTCAGGTATATACAGAAACATTAATTCAAAAAGATACATGCATCCTAATGCTCACAGCAGTGGTGAAATTCTGCCATTTGCATCTACGTGGGTGGACCTAGGGAACATTATACTTAGTGAAATAAGTCAGAGAAAGTCAAGTCCTGCATGATATCACTTATATGTGGAACCTGAAAAATAATACAAATGAACACACACTCACACACACACACACGGACACACACATATTCGTCCTATCTTTAACTCTACTCTTGGTGTCTTTAGGTCAGTGGTTTTCAGTGCAAGGCACCTGCACCAGCAGCATCAGCATAACCTGGGAATTTACAGTACCCATCTCAGACTCACTCACTCAGAAACTCTAAATCATAACAATCTGAGTTTTCACATAACCCACCCTCTGCATGTTGCTAATGTATACAAAATTTGTTTATGTCTCTAATTTTCAGTTACTGTCAGAAATAGAACAGTATATACTGGCTATCCTGTATGAAAGCTGAAGATTTAGTGCCTTTATCCTTCTCATATCTACCCATTTCCTGCCCTCCCTGTAAATGTTTTATTGGTTGCTATCCTCTCAGATCGAGGGACATGTTGTCATGCTGGCACGATTATCCCTAGAGCAGCTTCTTCCTTGCCCACTCTTAATCATACTGCTGCTGCTGCTAAGTTGCTTCAGTCGTGTCCGACTCTGTGCGATAGGTTGAACACTTAGGTTGTTTGCTATCATTAATATTACAGGGATGCCTACTCGTGCTGTCATTCTATATTGACCAGAAGCATAATACCTACATATAGCTTAAATTGCTCCAGCTAGTTTATATGGTTTACTCTCCTTAACGTCTCAGCACACGCCCCTGGTTGGGAGACTAGAAACTAGTCAAAAGTAGTGTTTGTAGCCCTGTGGTCATGTTTGTGGAAGAGTCTGGCCTGCTTTCTTGGTGGAATTCTCTCTGTGCTTTGTTAAGCTTCTTTACAGTGTTTCTGTTGTGGTCTTTCTTCTCTAAATATAGAGCTTTCCCCAAAGACTGAGGTTAGAAATTTACATGCCTCCAGTAAATCATACCTGGGCCAACGTTACTGGCAGTTTGTATGCTGCAATTTTGACTCTGTGGAAGGGAAATCCTAACATTCTGTGAGCTCCTGTGAGAGAGTCTCTCCATCCTCAGTGTATGTACTGTGGCGATTAGAAACTTTGGGGAGGCATTGAGATGACTGCATTCACCACCCAGAACCTCTCTGCCCAGAGAAAATCACTGCAAAGATGTTACTGTATTTCATTCACTCCTTTTCTCCAGAAATGCATGCATGTATGTAGGTATATAGATATAGCTATCTACATAGGTACATATCTACATACATACATATACATACTGTATTTACACTACCTTTGGGAATAAAAAGAATTTAAAATGCTCTTTTATCATTCAGTACAATGAAAAACTTAATTGTATGGATACCCAAAAGTCCATCAAATGTTTTAGCATAATTATTTAACTACTTCCCTAATTATTTCTACTATAATTAGTACTATAGTGAATACCTTTGTTCCTAAATATTTCAAGGAATATATTTCTCTTATTAAAATAATCAAGTGGAGATGAAAGGTTTAAGATGTGTTACAACAAAATGATATGTGATTCAAATAGAGGTTTGTGGCTGTATTCCATTGACATGTACCAAGGAGCAAATGAAGAGTAAGTGACAATTTAAGCAAGGTCAGAGTTTTATAGGGTAGCAGGAAAGATGTTCTTGCTGTTTTCGATTAGGCAGCAGTTTTCTTCTTTAACTGCAAGTCACAGTTGGAGGTTGTTCCTGGTTGTGTGCTGTTTGCTTGGGTTGATTGATGCAACCTCAATAAACAAGAGAGCAGTATTTTCTGAGAAAAGTTTTTGCAAGCCTTGTAGCCAAAGTTTGCAAAGTGGGGGAGGTAGAAAGGAAAGGAAGGAAGGAAGGAAGGAAAGGACGGGAAAAAAACGAGAGGAAAGGAAAGCAAAGGAAGGAAGAGGAAAGGAAGAAAGAAAGGGAGAAATTGGAGACCTTTCATCATGCCTGTTTTAGTCCTTTCACAGTCCCCTTGGCCAAACTGAATTCTTTTTCACTGCTGGACCATCTAGAAAAAGATATAGACAGATATAGATATGGATGTGGATATGGATATAGATATAGATATAGATATAGACATAGTATAGATATAGATATGTTCAGCCAGACTTCTCAGGAGCTAGAGTTAAAGGAACTTCTTGAGAAGAGTTGGAAGAGGCTTGTTCTTTGGCTTTTTGTTTTCCTTAATCGTGGCTTGAATCATCTGCTTGGTACTGCTGTTTTGATTAGATGTGATAAGACTGACTTAATGAGGAGTCACTAGCCCTTGAGGGGGAAAAACGTGTAAGGAAGACAGCCCTAATTGGAATCTATAGGAAAAGATGTCCCATCCCTTCTACCTGAAGCTGACTCAAAATGTCCCGAGAGGTAGGACAATGTCATTCAGTTATCAAATGTTTTAGTTATCTTCACAGATGTGTTAATACATCAAAAAGGCACAGTAAAGGTTTCTGGGATTCCACTGGATTCCACTTGCAGCAGTTTTCAGCAGTGACAGTGCATGTTCTCCCCCTAGTGCCAGAATGATTCCAGTTGATGATGGGAGACAGCCTTTTGTCTGGGAGTTTCTGTATTTATCAAGCAAGTATGCCAATACTTTTAATGGTATCAGTGAGTGGCTCAGGTGAATTCATAGATGATGGCATGGAATACTCAGGCATTACATCCAGGAACTGTGTAATTGTGTGGTCTACAGGGTACCCCTCAGGTGATAGCTGCAGCATAAAATCCATCCCGAGCAATGAAGAGTCCTTAAAAACTGGTGTTTTTTCTATCAGATTCTTCACACAATTACTCTTCATCATCAGTGGCAATGGATGTTTTTCAGAAGGGTCTACCTGCCCCTAACCTAAGCTGTTCTTCTGGTTTAGATGATAGCTTATGGTGAACGGTGGCAGATTCATGATCTCCAAAGCAGGTTTAGCTTTGGGACCAGGGACCAGGGTTGATCACTCAAGAGCTTTTATGTAGCAGAGTTTTATCAAAGTATGAAAAGAGACAGAGAAAGCTTCTGACATAGACATCAGAAGGGGGACAGAGAATGCCCCCTCACTAGTCTTAGCAAGGGAGCTATATACTTTTTTAATTGGTTATTACAGTAAATCAAAAGAATGTCTCAAGGTTGTAAAGGTCTTCCTAGACCAACTCCCATAATTTACATTTTAAGATGACAGGATTAGAACTAACAGTAGAAAGATCTTACCAGACCCACTCCCATAATGTACATTGTAAGATAACAGGATTAGTCATTAGGTCCTCAGGAAGGAGAAACATATCCTCAAGCAGGATACATTGTTGTTATGTAATCCTTAGTACAGAGTTTAAGCTGAGTTGTTTTGTTGTACAATCATCAGCTCTAGGCTTAAAGAAAAAAAAATGTTTTATGAATAAAACAAACAAACACGTTTGTCCTTTTGTCCTCCTTGAGAACTCCAGACCCCTATCTCCTCTTTGAGAACACCAGATGCTCTCTCCTCTTTGGGGATCCCGGACTTTTATCAACCTACCTAGAAATTGACTCTCTCATTCCCCGCTTTTCTTTTAGGAGAATGATGTTGCCAAGGGAAAGGGGCATCGTTTTTCGTTCCATAACTACTTCCTGCTGTTGAGGGGCGTCATTCCTAAATTGTTGAGGCAACATATTCTCCTAGCCCTCATATTGAGGGTCTCTGATCTAGGGGCCCCATGTAATAGTTGAAGGAGGCTGTGGCACTCCTAGGAGCCTGGACAACCATTTGTAACTTAAAAGCTTTCAGACGGTTAGAAACAAATCCAGTTACACAGTTGCAGATGCAGGGAGCAAACAGTAAAAACAGAACAATTAGAATTATTACAATTAAGATAGTTTTGACTATGGGGAGCTAGTTAACCTTTCCCAAAGTGAGGTGACTGAAGTTTCAAGGGAATCCATAGCCTGAATCATCTTGTTCGTGTGTTTAGTATGTGAGTAGCATTAGTACTCACATCTGGTATATGTGTGCAACTTTGGGTATGAATAATGGCACAAGTTCCTCCTTGTGCGGCTGTTAGAATATCTAAGGCCAATCTGTTTTGTAAAACCGCCTTTCTAATTTGTATTTGTTTAGCATTAAGGGCTGAACTAGCTTTGTGAGAATCTTGTAAAGCCTGTTGAGTTAAGTTAGTCAGAGCATCAACTCGTAGCATAACATCTGTGTCCCCAGAGAGGGGATGGATATTGCAGCCAGATAATCATACCAGTGAAATACAGACCTTGCCCAACGAGTTTTAAGGTGCAGCAGATCAGCAGGATTCTCTGGAAGCTCTGAAAATATGAAGCCACGAGTAAAAGCTAGACCTAGGGTGCACCTCCCTATCCAGCCAGGGGGAAGCCATGCCCATAGATAAGAGCCACATATCCAATAGGTCCTGTTGGGAGCAAACCAGCGTGACTGAGGGATCCAGTCCCAATGAGTTCCTGGCCAGGCAAAAGGAGGGCCTGAACTGGAATTGGAAAACACAGGAATGATGACATTGCATATTTCTTGAGGCAAAAATCCCAATTGTTTCCGATCCTTTTAATTAAGTTGTCAGCTAACTTCTGGGGATGGCTCTATTTGTTCCCAGCTTATGGGAGCATTAGGTAGTAGGCGTCCCTTTTCAGGAGTTAGCCATATGACCTCATCCCATATTTGATAAACATTAGGCAGGAAACCATGAGATCTAGACCCATTTACTTTCTTAATGTTCAGCAAAATAGACATTAAATCAAGATACTGTATGATCAAAGTTGAAAGTCACATTATATCCATAGTTAAGGTACAGAGTGTTACACCAGTCCATTTTAGGATTGCTAGATGTCATCAGATTAAAGAGAAGCATCACATGTGATTGTTGTTGGTGAAGATATTTTCACAGAGTTGAAGAAAGTCTTTTCCTTGAAATGGAAAAACCCACCATGGGAACACTTCAACTGATGAAGAGGGGAGCACTCTGCAGACCCAGCAATTAGACCGATTGTGGAATGCAGCATGAGAATGAGCCCAGGACAGAAAGGCGTTGTCTTGAGGGTCAAATGGCAGACTCGGGACGTTTGGAGTCAGCAGAAGCAGGCCCATGTAGATTATCAGGCCCATCTGAAAAGTAAAAGGTAAAAGCATAGAGGATAAAGACGTAAAATGACATGGTTTAGTTTTGGTCAGGGTGCCACTTCTTAACTTGAGTGTGGTGCACCCAGGAATCAATTCCTGGCACCTTGACAGCTGTGGGAGAAGAAAGAATAACCTGGTAAGGGCCTTCCCAGAGGGGCTCGAGAGACTGATCTCCAGATCCCAATGTCTTTTTCAAGACCTCGGTGCCTGGTTCAGAGGCTTGTTTGACTCAGGCTGGGTCAGGAGTCACCTCCCAGAGTTTCCGTAATGTCTGTTGAAAGGCTGAAAGCTGCGTCACATAGTTAATTCTAAGGCTTCAGGGTCTATAACGATGTCTGTGCATAAGAAGGGTCTTCCATAGATACATTCAAAGGGGGACAAGTCCTTCCTTTTTAGGGGCAGTCTGAGCCCTCATTAAAGCTATGGGTAGAACTTTAAGCCAATCGTCCTGTGTCTCTTGAGTTAATTTACGTAGATGTCTCTTAATAATATCATTAGCCTTTTCAACTTTTTCTGAAGATTAGGGTCTCCAGGAACAGTGTAAGTGATACTCTATTCCTAGAGCTTTCGACATCCCTTGAGTTACAGCAGCTTTAAAGGTGGAGCGTTATTGCTCTGAACTTTAGAGTTTAAGATCCCACTTACATCATGACAAGTCAGTACAGTAAGATTTCGCCCATTCCTTAACCTCAGGCTTTAATGGATACTGCTTTTGATGTGGAAATAGGTGAGGGTCTTTGAGCTTGATAGGGACAAGAACAGTATTTTGTGCTCAATCCACAGTTTTTCCATCAGCCCACACTTTAGGATTTACATTTTGTTCAATTAATGGGAGAGAAAGAGCAGACTCCATATTCATGAAAACAGAGGCCTGGACCTTCCTCAGTCTGTCCCTCCTGAGAAGGGGTGAGGGGGACTCTGGCATGATCAGAAACTCGTGGGAAAACAGCACAGAGTCCCGGTTGCAGCTTAAAGGATGACTGAATATTTCAGTCATAGCGTTTGGCTCATCCTGACAGTCCCATTACAGTAGTGGATCAGGAGGAAAGCAGACTAGGGGCTTCAGTGAGCACAGAGAAAGTTGCCCCAGTGTCCAAAAGAAAATCGACTGATTGGCCCCCCACAGTTATTAATACCCGGTGTTCCTCGGGTGTTATTAGAACAGGAGCTTGTGTGGGGATCCCTGGGCACCTTCAGTCCTGATTGTCCTGAGAGTCTGACCCCTGAGACCTGTGCCTCTGGGGGCAGTCTGTCCTCCAGGGTGGTCCTTTACAGACCAGACAGGGAGCCAGGGGCGGCTTAGACCCCTGAGAGCAACTTCGCTTGAGATGCCCCTCCTTTCCACAGTAATAGCAAGCCCATCCCTTTTCACCTGGGTTCCTCTGGACATTTTTCTCTTCAGGCTGATTCATAGCAGTTTTCATAGCCATCACTAGAGCCTGAGCCTTTTCTTTGGTTCTTTTCTGTTGTCCTTTCCCCTTCTCATATTCTCTACTCTAATATACCGTCTGAGCCAGCTGTAACAGTGTTTTAAAGACTGATTTGGCCCAAACGCCTGTGTTTGTAACTTACAGCAGATATCTGGAGCTGACTGAGTGACTGAGTGAGAAATCTATCTTTTAAGATCATTCCTCCTCTGCACATTTGGGATCAATGTCAGTAAACTTGTGGAGAGCCTCCCGTAGTCTATCTAGGAATTTACCAGGAGTTTCCTTCTCTACCTGTTCTATGTCAGCCAACTTAGCATAATTTAGAGGCTTAGTTCGAGCTCTCTTAAGCCCTTCAATAATGCAATTGACAAAGTGGGTCTGCTCCTATCTCCCTTCCTCTTTGTGATAATCCCAGTCTGGCTCTGCTGTGGGAACTGCTTGGCTCCCTGTAGGGAGGGCTAGTTCGTGTTCCCTCTTTCCCCTTGTCTCATGTTCAAGCCATTCATCTCCAAAAATAGTAACTTCCCCAAAAACTCAAGCTCTCGAGTCACGAGTCAGCGTCTGTCCCAAGACATACATTATATCTCTCCAAGTAAGCTCATAAAGTGAGTCCTGTAAAGGGTTCTATGTACTTTTCTGGATCATCTAGTCTCCCAGATCTCTCTTTATCTGTTGTACCTCTGGGTAGGAAAAGGGCTTATGGATTTTTATGGATTGGTTATTTTTCCCAGTGGGGGCCTCCTGGAGAGGCAGTAAGTTGTGTGGCTGTTCCTCGGCCCCTCTAGCTACGCTTCACTTACGTTCCGAGGGATAGATTAGAGAAACCTGCTTTTTCTCATCCTCATCCTCTTTCTCATATTTTACCTTAGTTTTAGTTATCTGCACCTTCTCTACTTTGACTGTCTGAGTTCCCATTGAAACCAGAGTAGTCTGAGGCTGCATTGGAACTGGGGTTGTTTGAACTTCTATCGAGACTGAGGCAACCCTTCCTGGAGGGGTGCCTTGACCCTCAGCTTGCTCAGTTGTGAGCCCCGGATACAGAGGCAGAGGCAGAGTAAGAGGATAGGAGGGAGCTGAAGGCTTTACACCCAAATCTGTACCCTTAGGACTTAAGTCTGGTATATCTCACAGAGAGAAAAAGAGTAACACATATGGCACTTCTACCCATTTCCCTTGTTTTCTACAGAACCGGTCTAGTTGTAAAACAATATTGTAGTTAAGAGACCCTTCAACTGGCCACCCTTGTCTGCCACCCTCCAATGGATATTGTGGCCATGCATATTTGCAAAGGAAAGTCAGGTGTGTCTTCTTTATGCTCTGGGGGTCAAACTTATCCCAGGTTTTCAGGACACAATCCAAGGGTATGGGTCTGGAACTTTGAGAGTGGAGGAGGAAATGGCAACCTACTCCAGTATTCTTCCCTGGAGAATCCCAAGGACAGAGGAGCCTGGTGGGCTGCCGTCTGTGGGGTCACACAGAGTCGGATACGACTGAAGCAACTTAGCAGCAGCAGCATCTGTAAGAGAGAAAAAAGTGGCAACCAGCGCCTCTGCTTCTTTCCATCGGAGGTGTCCCTCCCTGCTCTAGATGGGGGTGGAGACAGACTTTCCACCGAAGCTTTTCCTTCCCTAGACGGACTTAGTCTGTCACTTACTGACTCAGGCGCCTTCCCTTCAGCCCGCTCATTCTACCATCGAGGCAAGAGGGAGATGCACCAGGGGTAGACCTGATGGCATCCCAAATTGATTTCTAGTTCCATACCACCACGACCTTTGTTTGATTTGTCCTTTTCCTCTGATGCCACCTGGGGTGTAACAGAGTAGTTTCCTGGAATGTTTCCCAAGCTGGGACTCCTAGGGGAAGCATCCATCTTACGAGTGCCTGTGCACATTCCTGAGTACAGTCCTGACCACAGTGGAAGTGGTGAGTTATAAAGGGACAAACAACAATCAATATGTCCCTTCTTTATGTCACCACACCAGTGTATGTGACAGCAAAAGAGGTGGTAGAGGGTCGTGCAGTGAGGAAAAAGTGACTTTTGTCCTCAAGCTATTAGGGCCAATCCTTCCAGCTCATTTTCACAGATTCCACAAAAGGAATATCTAAGGAGTTGAGACAGAAGGCACTGGAGAGCTTTCTCTGGTCTGCTAAGAGCTAGCACTACCAAAGGAAGAAGCCCATTGTACTTCCAGTCTGGAATTCCTGACCTATGTTCTTAGAAACCTCATGCTCTCTAGCAGCACTTCCATCCATGTAGTTCGGAGGCACAGGTATGGCAAGGACTCGCTTTTAGGACTCTGGCCCCATATGGAAGCAGTCAAGAGAGAGACGCCGCTGAAGCTAGAGTTTCACCTAGTTCCCAAAGGTGCTGCTGGACCTAGAGTTCCACCTCATTCCTGAACGTGCTCCTAGCAAGTCTGGGTTCCCCATGGCTACCAAGCTTGGGGTCTAAGTAAAAGTACACAGTAATGGCATGGATCACAAGTCCCTTGAAAGTCTATGATCTGACGGATTAGGTTAGTAGTTCTAATTCCCCATGCAATTATGAAATGGTGGAAGAGACCAGGAAAAGGTGACCAAGAAAGGAAAGTTCAGCCCACGTGCTTTGCCCTTTTCTGGCCACTCCCCTCGAAGGGAAGTTGGGTGTCTCTTGGCATTGGCAGGTGGGTATAAACTCCCAACAAGGCTCCCTTTTTGGGGGCTGTCTCAGTCATTACGAGGCACCATGAAACTGCAGAGCAGGGCTCAGTGCTCATTTCATACTCATTTTGGTACATCTCTTTCATTCTACATTCACACAGACAGGCACAGCATAGCGTTAGTAAAGTAAAGCAGAAAACGTGTATACTGAGAAAGCAGAGACTAGAGCTCTGAGTGTTTTTACCTTGTCCTGAAGATCCTGGACGAAGCCCCAAGATGTTAGCTTACAGTGAACCGTATCAGATTCATGATCTCCAAAGAAGAAGATTTAGCTTTGGGACCAGGGACCAAGCTTGATCACTCAAGAGCTTTTGTGTAGCAGAGTTTTATCAAAGTATGAAAAGGGACAGAGAAAGCTTCTGACATAGACATCAGAAGGGGGACAGAGAATGCCCCCTCACTAGTCTTAGCAAAGGAGCTATATACTTTTTTAATTGGTTATTACAGTAAATCAAAAGAATGACTCAAGGTTGTAAAGGTCTTCCTAGACCAATTCCCATAATTTACATTTTAAGATGACAGGATTAGAACTAACAGTAGAAAGATCTTACCAGACCTACTCCCATAATATACATTGTAAGATAACAATAAGAGAGTCAGAAGGTCCTCAAGAAGGAGAAACATGTCCTCAAGTGCGATACATTGTTGTTATGTAATCCTCAGTACAGAGTTTTAGCTGAGTTGTTTTGTTGTATTATCATCAGCTCTGGGCTGAAAGGAAATAATGTTTTATGTGACTAAGACAAAGGAGTGTCAGCTCAGTTCTGTTCAGTTCAGTTCAGTCGCTCAGTCGTGTCCAACTCTTTGCAACCCCATGAATCGCAGCACGCCAGGCCTCCCTGTCCATCACCAAACTCCCGGAGTTCACCCAGACTCACGTGCATCGAGTCAGTGATGCCATCCAGCCATCTCATCCTCTGTCGTCCCCTTCTCCTCCTGCCCCCAATCCCTCCCAGCATCAGAGTCTTTTCCAATGAGTCAACTCTTCGCATGAGGTGGCCAAAGTACTGGAGTTTCAGCTTTAGCATCATTCCTTTCAAAGAAATCCCAGGGCTGATCTCCTTCAGAATGGACTGGTTGGATCTCCTTGCAGTCCAAGGGACTCTCAAGAGTCTTCTCCAACACCACAGTTCAAAAGCATCAATTCTTCAGCACTCAGCCTTCTTCACAGTCCAAGTCGCACATCCATACATGACCATAGGAAAACAATAGCCTTGACTAGACAGACCTCTGTTGGCAAAGTAGTGTCTCTGCTTTTGAATATGCTATCTAGGTTGGTCATAACTTTCCTTCCAAGGAGCAAGCGTCTTTTAGTTTCATGGCTGCAGTCACCAACTGCAGTGATTTTGGAGCCAAAAAGATAAAGTCTGACACTGTTCCACTGTTTCCCCATCTATTTCCCATGAAGTGATGGGACCGGATGCCATGATCTTCGTTTTCTGAATGTTGAGCTTTAAGCCAACTTTTTCACTCTCCACTTTCACTTTCATCAAGAGGCTTTTTAGTTCCTCTTTCCTTTTTGCAATAAGGGTGGTGTCATCTGCATATCTGAGGTTATTGATATTTCTCTCGGCAATCTTGATTCCAGCTTGTGTTCTTCCAGTCCAGCGTTTCTCATGATGTACTCTGCATAGAAGTTAAATAAGCAGGGTGGCAATATACAGCCTTGACGTACTCCTTTTCATCTTTGGAACCAGTCTGTTGTTCCATGTCCAGTTCGAACTGTTGCTTCCTGACCTGCATACAGATTTCTCCAGAGGCAGGTCAGGTGGTCTGCTATTCCCATCTCTTTCAGAATTTTCCACAGTTTATTGTGATCCACAGAGCCAAAGGCTTTGGTATAGTCAATAAAGCAGAAAAAGATGTTTTCCTGGAACTCTCTTGCTTTTTCCATGATCCAGCAGATGTTGGCAATTTGATCTCTGGTTCCTCTGCCTTTTCTAAAACCAGCTTGAACATCTGGAAGTTCACAGGACACATATTGCTGAAGCCTGGCTTGGAGATTTTTGAGCATTACATTACTAGCGTGTGAGATGAGTGCAATTGTGTGGTAGTTTGAGCATTCTTTGGCATTGCCTTTCTTTGGGATTGGAATGAAAACTGACCTTTTCCAGTCCTGTGGCTACTGCTGCGTTTTCCAAATTTGCAAGCATATTGAATGCAGCACTTTCACAGCATCATCTTTCAGGATGTGAAATAGCTCCACTGGAATTCCATCATCTCCACTAGCTTTGTTCATAGTGATGCTTTCTAAGGCCCACTTGACTTCACATTCCAGGATGTCTGGCTCTAGGTCAGTGATCACACCATCGTGATTATCTGGCTCGTGAAGATCTTTTTTGTACAGTTCTTCCGTGTATACTTGCCACCTCTCCTGAATATCTTCTGCTTCTGTTAGGCCCATACCATTTCTGTCCTTTCTCGAGCCCATCTTTGCATGAAATGTTCCCTTGGTATCTCTTGTTTTCTTGAAGAGATCTCTACTCTTTCCCATTCTGTTGTTTCCCTCTATTTCTTTGCATTGATCGCTGAGGAAGGCTTTCTTATCTCTTCTTGCTATTCTTTGGAACTCTGCATTCAGATGCTTATATCTTTCCTTTCCTCCTTTGCTTTTACGCTTCTCTTCTTTTCACAGCTATTTGTAAGGCCTCCCCAGACAGCCATTTTGCTTTTTTGCATTTCTTTTCCATGGGGATGGTTTGATCCCTGTCTCCTGTACAATGTCACGAACCTCATTCCATAGTTCATCAGGCACTCTTATCTATCAGATCTAGGCCCTTAAATCTGTTTCTCACTTCCACTGTATAATCATAAGGGATTTGATTTAGGTCATACCTGAATGGCCTAGAGGTTTTCCCTACTTTCTTCAATTAAAGTCTGATTTTGGCAATAAGGAGTTCATGATCTGAGCCACCGTCAGCTCCTGGTCTTGTTTTTGCTGACTGTGTAGAGCTTCTCCATCTTTGGCTGCAAAGAATATAATCAGTCTGATTTTGGTGTGGACCATCTGTTGATGTCCATGTGTAGAGTCTTCTCTTGTGTTATTGGAAGAGGGTATTTGTTATGACCAGTGCATTTTCTTGGCAAAACTCTATTAGTCTTTGCCCTGCTTCATTCCGTATTCCAAGGCCAAATTTGCCTGTTACTCCAGGTGTTTCTTGATTTCCTACTTTTGCATTCAGTCCCCTATAATTAAAAGGACATCTTTTTTGGGTGTTAGTTCTAAAAGGCCTGGTAGGTCTTCGTAGAACCGTTCAGCTTCTTCAGCCTTACTGGTTGGGCCATAGACTTGGATTACTGTGATGTTGAATGGTTTGCCTTGGAAACGAACAGAGATCATTCTGTCGTTTTTGAGATTGCATCCAAGTACTGCATTTCAGACTCTTTTGTTGACCATGACGGCTACTCCATTTCTTCTGAGGGATTCCTGCCCACAGTAGCAGATATAATGGTCACCTGAGTTAAATTCACCCATTCCAGTCCATTTGAGTTCGCTGATTCCGAGAATGTCGACATTCACTCTTGCCATCTCTTGTTTGACTACGTCCAATTTGCCTTGATTCATGGACCTGACATTCCAGGTTCCTATGCAATATTGCTCTTTACAGCGTCGGACCTTGCTTCTATCACCAGTCACATCCACAGCTGGGTATTGTTTTTGCTTTGGCTCCATTCCTTCATTCTTTCTGGAGTTATTTCTCCACTGATCTCCAGTAGCATATTGGGCACCTACTGACCTGGGGAGTTCCTCTTTCAGTATCCTCTCCTTTTGCCTTTTCATACTGCTCATGGGGTTGTCAAGGCAAGAATACTGAAGTGGTTTGCCATTCCCTTCTCCAGTGGACCACATTCTGTCAGACCTCTCCACCATGACCCACCCGTCTTGGGTTGTCCTATGGGCATGGCTTAGTTTCATTGAGTTAGACAAGGCTGTTGTCCTAGTGTGATTAGATTGACTAGTTTTCTGTGAGTACAGTTTCAGTGTGTCTGCCCTCTGATGCCCTCTTGCACCACCTACCGTCTTACTTGGGCTTCTCTTACCTTGGGCGTGGGTTATCTCTTCACGGCTGCTCCAGCAAAGCCCAGCCGCCGTTCCTTACCTTGGACGAGGGGTATCTCCTCACCGCCGCCCTTCCTGACCTTCAACGTGGGATAGCTCCTCTAGGCCTCCTGCGCCCAGGCAGCCACGGCTCCTTGGATGTGGGGTCGGTCCTCCCGGCCGCCGCCCCTGGCCTCGGGCTTGGGATTGCTCCTCCCGGCCACCGCCCCTTACCTGAGACGCGGGGTAGCTCCTCTCGGCCATTCCTGCGCCCTGTCGGTGAGTCCCACTCAATCAAGAGTAGGCTCCATTATTGGAGCCACCCTGACCCTGAGAGTCAAATTTGCTCAAGATATTCCATTTGTTCATGATAGTCAGCCTGCTTTGTGAAACTGGTTGAAAGTGAAAGTCACTCAGTCGTGTTCGACTGTTTGCGACCCCATGGACTATACAGTCCGTGGAATTCTCCAGGCCACAATACTGGACTGGGTAGCCTTTCCCTTCTCCAGGGGATCTTCCCAACCCAGGGATCGAACCCAGGTCTCCTCCACCGCACGTGGATTCTTTACCAGCTGAGCCACACGAGGGAAGTTCTGCTAAATACATCACTTACCTTGAGGAACACAAAATCGGCTGTCTCTAGTTGTAACAAATGATGCTTATTCTCCTGATAGAGGCCGTGCCACAATGAGGTACTATTTGTTATGTAACATCTTATATAACACCCATATGGCATACGCTAACTTATCTTGTGTGTTCAGGATAATTGTTGAGACTCTGTGATATGTTAAACTAAACATTCCAGCAGATCTTGTTTCCCAGAAACGGGTGGGGGAGGGGGGAGGGGTTAGAGAGAGGGGATTATCCAGTAACAGTCAAACCAATTTCTTTTAAAAACTCACCAGGAAGGGCTTCTCTGGTGGCTCAGATGGTAAAGAATCTGCCTGCAATGCAGGAGACCCGGGTTCGGTCCCTGGGTCGGGAAGATCCCCTGGAGAAGGGAATGGCAACCCACTCCAGTATTCTTGCCTGAAGAATACCATGGACAGAGGAGCCTCCTGGGCTATAGTCCATGGGGTTGCAAAGAGTCAGACATGACTGAGCGACTCTCTCTCTCTCTCTCTCTCTCTCTCTCTCACACACACACACACACACACACACGAAGAATAACTGACTCCCTATTCATATAGGCTTTGTGACTTGCTATTCTCACATTAGGGAAAATCATAACTAGCAAGGGTGGTCCAAAACTTGTCTTTGATTCTAACAAAAGTCATGTGGTGCTCAAAGGTGAACCCAGCTGGATTCATTGCCTGGTTTTTATAATCCAAGCCCTTGACTTCAAGTCCTGTTGCAAGGACTAATAATCATTGTGTTTCGTTTGATTACTTGTTTTGCAGTTGGCCAATGCATCCTGTCTGGAGTCTTAAATGCTATTGCACAGCCCGTGTCACACCAGAGTATTCAATGATGCATTCTACTGCAAAAGGAGCAGGAGAGACCAATCCATGTCCTACTACAGACTACATTCTCTAAACAAATTCCTGATCATCAAACTCAGAGCAATGTTGATAATCTAGATAACATGGGTTAATGGCTTGTGGCCAGAAGGGGGTACTAAAAAATATCTCTTGACATCCAGGCTAGGACATGTTATTCTCCCATTAGACATTGAAAAAAATCTCAGGGAATGCCAACTTCAGGTGAGATCATGAGATCTTGTCACTCTGAGATCATGATAAAGTGAGACAAAACAAAGGCCACTTCATGATTTTTTTGTTCCTTAGCACAGACAAAAGCAAAATCACTGTACAAATCACCGTATATCCCTCTCCTAGCTAGTATGAGTGACTGCTAGTTTGGGGGTTTTGTTTTCCCCTTTGCTTTGTTTCTTTGTTTGTTTTCAGCAATTGTAGCTTTAACCTCACTCTAATCTATTCTCTCTATACAAAAGGTTTATTAAGATACTGTCATAGGAATTCCCTGTCTTCCTGACAGTATCCAATCCAGATCAGAGCTCTGCTTCTTTAAAAATTCACCCAAATCACCTAAAACAAGCCCACCTCTTTTCTTCTTTAATTTTTTTTTTTGAGGTGGTCCCTTTATTTAGTCTTTATTCAATTTGTTACCATATTGCTTCTGTTTTTTTTTTGTTTGTTAGTTTGTTTGTTTTCTTTTATGTTTTGGTTTTTGGCCACAAGACATGTGGGACCTTAGTTTCCCCAACCAGGGAGCGAACCCACACCACCTACTTTGGAAGGCAAAGGCTCATCCACCGGACCAGCAGGGAAGTCCCAAGCCCAAATCTCTTAACATCCCTTTTCTATCACCCACGTACTTGTGTGGCCCACAGTTCCTTCACTGTGTATGTTCTCCTTCACTGCAAAGAATAATAAACTCAGATTGTTCAACTACAAATGTGTTCCTGCTGGTCTTAAGCTGGGAGGCATCGAAATATCATATCACGTTAAACCTGATGGCAAAGCAAAGCAGAAGACTCAAATGTATTTGATTTATGTATTTACGTATTTGTATCTAAATGTATTTACAATAACCCCACATGCTATTATTTCTAATGTAAGTTTCAGTTTACAAAGACATTTATTTTGTATCCTTTCAACCAGCGATTTCAAGGCCTAGCGACTGAGAAGAGGGCTAGTATACTGGTGGAGATACTAACAATATGAACAGTAAAAGACCAACCATCAAATATATTGAAAATAGATATTCATGATCGTGGAATGGGAGAAAGAAAGCAAAGGTTGAGTTTTGGACAATGAGTTTGAGATGATGGCCTGACCACCAGGTCAGATGCTGTATGGGCCACAGAAGATTAGACCCAAATTCTTCACATTCCAAAGCACAGGGTTCCAGAACAAACGGTTCCTTTGGGTGGCTACCAACCTTCCTCAAGCCCTGTCCCCAGCCTCCATAACATCTCGGTAAGCACAGTGAGACAAATAAGACCCTGATGAGACCCTGTAAATCCAAATGTGACCATTCTGTATGTCCGATTTTCTAACTCCTCCCCATCCCCACAAACATCACCCACCCCCACATAGGTTATCCAGGCGACCTATGTATTCAGAAGCAGAAAGAAATGTAAATTTTACTTGGAATGACTGATTATAGAACAGCACTATCTCACAGAATCCTCTGCGCTGATAGAGATGTTCCATATCTGCGCTGCGCACAGTATAGTAGCCACGGGTTTACATGTAGCCATTGAGCACTTCAAATGCTGCGAGTGAGACTGAGAGACTGAATTTTCCATTTTATTTAATTTTAATCCATTTAAATAATCACATACGACTAGGGGCTACCATCTTTAAGAATATACCTCTACAGCAAGTCTCCTCACCTGTGGTGGACCATACTCAGCCACTTGCCTTCACCCAAAACATGCTCTTCGTGACCGCTTGGATGATTTTAATTCACTTAGAGTCACCACTCTTCATAAAATCCCATGTACAGCAAACACGCTAATCAAAACCATCAGCTGCTTGTAAATTCCTATTTTTGCCATCACCATGTACTATTTTTATTTTTATTTTTTAAAATAATTGACAGACATCACCAATGTAATGCAGTGTGTTTATGTGATGAATACTGCTCAGAGAATTAAGGATCTTTTGGGTATTCAAATCTTACCTTGAATCTGCCCAGATAGTTTTTGTTCCTTCCACTGCATCTTATTACCCTGCTGGTCTTTAAACCAAGTGTGATAGTTGAAGTTTGCTACAATGTGGAGTGAAATTTATCCTTTGGTGTCTGATCTCAGAATCTAATCATAGCAACTGACATGGAAAACGTGTTCACAGACTAAACCAAACTTTCATCTGCACTGTTAGAACAAATCATTCCCGAAGACTGTTCATATATCAATTGGCTATTGTCTAAATAAATGAGGTAAATTTCAATTCTCTTACTACTAGAAAAAAAAATTGCCACCTTTCTTTAGAATGTCATGAATAGACAAATTTTACTTCTGAAACACAAGCACTTGAAGAAGTATAAGTTTCAGCTAACATCCTGGTTATTTTCTCCTTACCAGCATCAGTGTCTTTCTATTTATTTACTCAAATGAGGAAGGAATCTACATTTAGATTAAAATTGGTTGCCTGGACTATACGTTCTATTTTGTTCCTTTGTAGATCGCACCACCTTTGAGATTTCCAAGTGGTGGGGCAGACTGCTGGCTATAGGTCTGGATTCAAAGAAGAGGTCTGTGCATGGGCTATGAATTTGAGAGTCTATGACATATAGATGGTGCCTGGAGTCAAGCAAGTAAACCTTAGAACAGGGGGCAGATGACACACCCCTTTCAAGAGATTTATCTTGAATAAAGGGAAGGGCATCAAGGCCCAGGTAGCTGAGTGGACGAGGAAAGGGTGGAACCTCATGAGGGCTCATAAAATATAAATGTGTGTGTGTGTGTGTATGAATGTCTTAGAAGTCATGTTACTAGCTGAACAGGTGATGACATAAAAACCTTGGATTCTGCTTCAATCCACTTATTTCCATGTGTGTGTGTGTGTCTGTGTGTGTGTGTGTGCGTGTGTGTGTTTGCTGACCCCAATTCAAAAGTTTAAGTTTAATCGCATGACTAAACTGATGTGATGTGCTTATATAAAATAGGTGAATTTTGCTATTTTAACTCTCACCAGGCAGTTTCATGTCCAAATTCTGTGGCTGAGACTTGGCAAGTACCTTCCTGTAGACCTTGTGGCTGGACACTCCCTCTTCTTTTTATTTTCCTCTTAAAAAGTTGGTTTTCTTTTTCCAGCACATGATTTATCTTTCATCGAAATTTCAGTGTCATCTTTGTGCTGTTTATATATAGACCCTTTCCACAGTAGCATAATTTACACTGGTCTGCTGTCTGTGTCCATCCCACTTCCATCCCTGGGGCACTGCTTTCTCCTTCATAAGTCATTGTTTATTTAAGTCTCTTGTGTCTTTGCACACGAATGCTAAGCTTTATCTTCTTCCAGCATCTATCTCTAGGACACCACTGGAAGGGAAGATGACAGAAGAGGGTTTGTCTACCGAATTGTAATAACATTTCATTCCTGTCTCCTTAAGACAGGCAGAAGCAGAGATGGACTATCAAAAGATGCAACAGAACCAGATGTAGAAACAGCCAGAGACAGGACAGCCTGACAGAAAAACAGAGATAGCTGGTCAGGCAGGCTGAGAAAGCCCAACAGATGGACAGACTCAGAAATTGTACCTCCTCCCGCAAAAGAGACAGCTAGAAAGGCATACACAGAAAGGGGCAGACAGAGACAGGTAGAAATAGATGGAGACAGAGACAGGGAGGCAGAGGAAGCCAGGCACAGACAGGGACAAACAGACACCCATTCAAACTAAGGCAAAGAATGATGGTTGCAGACAGAGACAGGGAGACAGGCAGAGGCTGATTGACACAGAGAGAAAGACAGAGACAGACAGACTGAGAGACAGAGAAAGACAGACGCACACTGAAAGAGAGCCAACAGACATAGAGATAGTGATGGGGAGAGAGAGAGTCAGAGAGAAACAAGGTTGGGGGTGGGGAGAAAGACAGAGACAGATCGGGACAGAAAGGGAAAGACAAAGACAGACGGATGGAGAAAGAGACACAGAGAGATGCAGATACAGACGGATACAGAAGCACTGGAGAAATACAGAGACAGAGACAGAAACATAGAGACCCAGACACAAACAGATTGTCAGAAACAGAGAGAAACAGAAAGATAACGGACAGTAAGACAGAGACAGAGAGTGACGAAGATAGGCAGTCTGAGACAGAGACTGAGGAAGACAAAGACAGAGGTAGATAGAAATTAGACAGGGATGCAGACAGACATCATGGAGACAGAGATAGGGGATGACAGAGAGAGTGGCAGACATACAGAGAGGGAAAAACAGAGACAGGGATAAATCCTCATCATTGTCAAGGACCACGTGGTATCCCATAGGGGTACATCTCCTTTAGTGTGGCGTTTACTTTGCTGTTATTTAGCTTGATGGTTTCCTGTAGCATTACCATGACTGTTCGTCGCCCTGCCTCCCCATCTCCCCATGCCTTTACGAAGAGGCTAACAAAATGAGTATCAACATGGGAAAAGGTTTCTTCCTCATCCTGAGCAGTCAAAAAGAAAAGAAAAAAAAAAAGAGAGAAAAAATAGAGACAGGTATTGGATAAATTGCCCAAACTGGCAAATGGCAACAGTCAGGGTTTGTGAGAGTTTAAATGTTTAAATGAGTGTATTTCAGCTGTCACTGTTTGTACATTATTGAACATCTTTCTATTGTAAGCGGCAACAAGCAATTTAAGGATTTAAAGCTCGTTGGGTAGGAAAACAAAAGCAGATCTTTCAGGCAAGGTACACTTGTAGCTAAGTAGTCTCTGAATTTCCCAACTGAGGATACCTCTGTTTAGATGAAATGGCATCTTGGCATTCAGCTCAAGAACAAGTGATTTCAAATTGCTTAGAGAGTTTACATAAAGAAAGTGAAATTCTTACCGAAAAAAAAAATAACAATAATTTTTACGTTTCAACTGAATCATGACTTACTCTTCTCCCCAGTTATTTTTAAACACAAATAAAATGAAGTCTATTGTTTGTAGTTGGTTAGGTATATGGAATATAAGGGAACACAAGAAAGGGTAGGGGGCTGCAAAATTAAGGGCAAACATCGAAGGATGCAACAGCAGCTTCCTGGTTGAACCATTTCATATAAGTAACTGTCACGTAAATATTACTCTAATCCTAGTATGTGGGTTTGGGATAAGGAAGCCTTTCAAATCTCCTTAAAGAGGAAAAGGAATGAATGAATGGATAAAGTCAAAAGTAATTTGTTCACTGATGGACAATGGATAAAATCTAATTGGGAAGAGAAACATAAACCACCAGTAAGGAAAATTCTGATTTCAACTAAGTAAAGCCTTAAATCTGGTGACTGTTTTTTTTTTTTTTTTAATTTAAATGTACATTTATTTATTTTAATTGGAGGCTAATTACTTTACAATATTGTATTGGTTTTGCCATACATCAACATGAATCTGCCAAACACCAATAGAGTATACTATTTTTTTTATTTGTTCATCTTGTATTAATTTATCACACTCTTTCCAAGCATGTATTTATTATTTATATGGATTCTTAAATAGAGTTTTCCATTCTTTGACCTCAAAATGACTCAATGGAGGGAATGGGATGGTGACAATTTGTAAGTTAACAGTAATCAGAAACTAACAAATTCAAATCGTGACTAGTGTGCTTCTCCTTTTGTGACAAAAACACTTTTTATCTTACCCTTTTGATTACTAGTGTGGACTTCTCGTGATCCCACTTCCAGATGCCAAATAATTCCCATTATAATTCAAAAGCGTTTCTTTCCAGAGGTTACCAGACCTGTTTTTAAGCGGGAAAGAGTCTTTCCACGTACAATTCCAACGTCAAATGTTTCTGAAGGGCAAAGGCCATCAGCGTGCTTAGAGAGTGCATTCTGGTGCATAAATAATTCGTGGCTGTATGCCACAGAAAAAGTCTGTCTAGTACCGAGATGTCCTCATAGCATCAATCTGCCGCCTTCCACTCCACCCCCAATATAGGGTTGTATAAGATTGGAGGCGTCTTTCTAGGGTTAAAATGCTAGGAAAGTCAAAATAAAGCCAAAGTAACATCAAGATACGATATGAAGTCAACTAACCTAAGAATGTTGAGGAACAACCAATAAAGAGAAGATCATCAGTGTAGCCTGGGTGCGTTCACAGAGTGAGAGATCATGGGAACCAAGTACTACACACTCAGTGGCAGGGAATGGGGAAAGGGAAGCAATCCAAAGGAAGCTAGCGGTAGTGGTGGTAATGAGTGGGGCAGAGTGGCTCTAAACACGCGAACTGAAAGAGAAACCAAACGGTTTCTTTAACATTCCTTTAATCAAGCTAAAGGAAATGCATATTTTAAAAGAGTTTCACCAGCAGTAGTAGAGTAGGTAGGTTCACAGGTTCTCTCTAAAGTCAACTGGTCTTTGACTTTGCAGAAATGATGGGAGGGGGCATTGATGGATGGTGAACCAGGAGGACAGGTTGCCACTTTAACAGCACAAATGAGGTCTAAAGGTGTTGGGGGAGCAGGGCTTTAACATTTCTCCTCTTCATAGGCTCAGGTAAACGATCTCAAGTATTATGAGCTACAGTTCAACAAAGACTCTGACAGAGGTGGGCCACCAGAGGTGGGCAAGTCCGGTTGGTCCCGCAGAAGGAGCTGGCATCTGGACAAAGCTGGTCGTCCCTGACCCCAGGAAAAGAGCTGCTCACCTCTCTGAGATTTTGTTTTCAGGAGTCCTCACTCAGGGAAACGCCCCTCTCTGGGGAGGTACAGGAAATTACAGGTCACATATATGGGGAAAACCACATCTTCGTTCTCCAGATTCACCACCTCTAGCTCTTCATCCTTTCCCAGGGAAAGCACCTGGAGTTCTGTCTCCTTCCGGAAAATGGCTCTTCCAGCCCTGTCCAAGGAGGCCAGGCGCAAGCGGAACGCGACCTTTCTCTGCCAGAGTAAGCTGACCCCGAGACCGCAAGACTTGTTCAGCACGCTGCGCTTGAAAATGATGCGCCGGTTGGCATAGCACACCACCAAGTCCCAGCCGACGTTGAAGCCTGCCCACCGCCAGGTGCACTGCTTATCCCTGAGGAGCTGGCCCCCGCACCGCATGCTGGTCCTCTGGAGGTCGGACTCGAAGACATCCACGGGCCCGAGGTCTCTGGTCTGCTCAGCCCGGAGGAGGGCAAGCCACTGCTCTTTGTACACTGGGGTCAGCCACGTGGCAGGGATCAGTGCATCCTGGTCGATGATGCGTGCTGACGGCAGGTCGCAGATCATGTAGGCAAGCCGCAGCTGCTGGAACGCTGGCACGAAGGCTCTGCCCTGCTCGGTCTCCAGGAAAGGGGTGCCCTCTGACTCCTGCCTGGACCTGGCAAACCACGAGTCGGCGTCAGGCAGTAGGTCTCTGCGGGGGCCTCTCCATGTCGGCTGCAGCTGCAGGAACATCCACTTTTTCAGCGTCGTGTACACATCCATCTCTACCTCCATCACGAAGAGCTCTGAAGAGGCAATGACCTCTTTCATGAGATCCAGGCTAACTTCTCTCAATAACTCCTCACTATGCTGGGTCATCAGGTTGTCCAGCAGCCACTGAAGACACATGGCCCTGATGTTCTGCAGTCCGTAGCTCTCAGCAGAGCAGTAGTAGCTGCACACGGTCTGATCACTGACCGTCTCCTTCATTATCTCTCCGCACTGCTGAATCAGCTTGTCCAGCTGCAGCATGCTGGCTGTGGCCAGCATGGGGACCACTCGACCGGGTGGGATGAGCACAGAGTTTCGGTACAGGGAACCTAAAGCCTCGTGCAGTGCCTCACGATCAATGTTCTCGTCAGGCATCTGCAACTCTACAGTATCCATGGTTGTCTCACGCCACGCACCACTGAACATGCTAGCAAAGTATCCTGACCGGCACAAGTAGACCTTGTGCAAGTTCCACTCCTTCCCCAAGGCACGGATCTGCACGTCACTCCCTTCTCCTCTCAGAAAAAGTGTCTTATAAACGGACTCTAAACGGTCTTTTGCTCGCTTCCTGTGAGGCGCTTTTGTGAGCTGCCCTTCTGGGCCTGTCTTCCGCTTGTGGCGCCCTTGGCTAGTGGTGGGTCTGGCCTCTTCGCTCTCCTCCCCTTCCTCTATCACTGCCACTGCTACCTCCTCGGCCTCCTCCTCCCCCTCAGGGGCACCTGGCTCCTCTGGGGCATGCCCCACTCTGTTCGAGGGCATCTGACTGTTGACTGCTCCCATGGCTTTTACCTCAGGGGTGCAGAGGGCAAGCTTCCTCACCAGACGCAGCCGCCACTGGCACTAGCTCAGCCCACGGTGTCGTTGGATACGGCTGATGTTTGTGACGTCATCTTGGACGCCACGCAAAGCCACACCCACGAGGCTTTCCCCTACCCCTCCCACTCCCCATCACAGGATAAGTGCACTCTGTACCAGGAATTCCACTCTGTGTATCTTTCCCTCCAGGGATGATTTCTCTGGGGCTCCCTTCGTAGGATAATGGTGGAACAGAGGACTTTGTGTATGAATTTTCCCCATGAATCTTAAGAACATCATTTCCTCTTCCCCATTTGACATAATTACTGATCACTCCTTTTTTTGGATAATTACGTCTTGGTTCCAGCTCTGTGCTCTATGCACCTTAATTTCTGTAATTATTTTCTTAGGTTATCCCATCATTTGCGGCTGTCAAAACATTTTCTGTGATAAAAGTGGCAATGTTTGCCCAGTCTTTGCTTTTGTCTCTATTTTAGACACCAGCTAAGCATGTAACAAACTTAAACACTGAAAGAAATGAGGAATGAATGAGATGGATTTTGATTTTTGAGGAAATTAATAATATTAAATACCGACAAGTGTTATATGCTAAACAAAGTATACGGTGTAGAGAGAGTGTGGACCTTTCAATGACAAGGAAAGTACAATGCAAGGGAAAAAACTTTGAAAACGGTAAGTCTCTCAGGTCATTTGACCTTGCCTAAGTAGAATGTTTGGGGCTTCCCAAACATTCCCAGTGGTAAACAATCCACCTGCCAATGCAGGAGACGCATGAGGCATGGGTTGGGAAGACTTCCTCGAGGAGGAAACGACAACCCACTCCAGTATTCATGCCTGAAAAATTCCATGAATAGCAGAGACTTGCAAACTCGTGTCCATGGGGTCGCAAAGATTCTGCCCTATTCAAATCATGTGAGTAGAATGTTTACACACTTTGAATAGGACAGGATAACCTTAAATCACATTTTAAATATTCTCTGTTAGATGGCTATAGAAAGTTGATAAGAAGGTCTATATAATGCTTCAGGTTGAGTGGTGCTTGGCATGAGAGAAACATGAATACTGACTCTAGAGTTGTGACAGCTAATGGTGAATGGTGAACAGTGCCGCCAGATTCATGGTCTCCGAAGGAGAAGATTTAACTCGGGACCAAAGACAGTCTCAGTCACTTGGAGCATTGTGTAGATTTTATCTAAAGTGAAAGTGACAGAAAAAGCTTCAGACATAGACGTCAGAAGGGAGCAGGAGAGAACCCACCTCACTACTTTAAGCAAGGCGTTATACACTTCTCAACTAGCTGCTGAGACTAGATAAAAGATACCTCAAGACTTCGAGAATTTTTCCAGACCCTTTCCTGTAACATACCTCCTGGGATGACATCAGCACGAGATTAGCCAGAAGGAACAGGTTAACCCAGAGCTACAGCTGTGGAAGTTTTTACCCAGACCTTCTCCCATAACATATATCCAAAGCTTAAAAAAAAAAAAAAAAAAAGACATGTCCTTGAATAAGAGATACTGCTGCCTACGAGGCCTACATATCTATAGCAAAGAATGTGAAAAAGAAAGAATGTTTATCTCCTCCTTAAAGGGGCCTTAGGCTTTGACTCCTTATCAACCTGCCTAAGTTAACTCTCTCAGTTCCCCCTTTTTATTTTAGGAGAATATTGTTGCTGAGGGGAAAGGGGCAGAGAAATCTGTCAGTAACTGCTTCCTGCAGGTGAGGGGCACTGACCCTAAGCGGTTGAAGCAACATATTCTCCTTACCCTTTTACTTAGGGTTTCTGATCCAAGGGCCCCAAGTAGTAAATACACAGTTATATATGTAAGGAGCAAACAGCAAAAAACAGAATGATTACAATGATTGTAGTCAAGATAGTTTTTCACAAAGGAGAGCTTGTAAACCAAGATTGTATCTGTAACCACGGTGGAACATCAGGGGAGTCCATTTTGAAGAGTGGCCAGAATCTCTGCATCACTGTTACTTTGTCTGGGAAGCCATTGTATCCTTTAGAAAGAACAAACTAGATAAGTAGATTAAAAGGCAGAGACCAAATATCAGTAGATGAATTACTGTAATCAGCAGTCCAAGAATAACCTGCAAGAATCAGCTTACATTTGATAGTAACTTTGATCCTGGTCTGGGTAGAGTCAACACTTGGGCTGCCCTATTTATAAGAATGGAGCCATCTGGCATATTCATATACATTTTGAATGTAGGTATAAAAAACCCAGTTAGAAGTAGCTGAAAGAATGAAAACCTGAAATTTAACAGACAAAATAAATCTTATAATTTCTTTTCAGGTGAATGAGTCTATAACCCAGCGTAGACAGGTGCTTGAGGTAGCCAGTTGTCAAAGTTTGTCCAGGTAGGCCTTGGCTTCTTACTGTGGTATTACTGTAAAAGCCAAAATAGTTGTCCCCATTAACAACTTAGGTGCTTTTCTAGGTATGAGAAGATGCAAGAATTTGGGCTCAAGAAAATCTTTACCTGAAAATCTCTAACTCTCCAAAGGCCTGTTTTGTCCATTTTTCCAGAACACAGAGCGAGTGCCTAATTTCTGATTTTCACCCTGAACTCCTTTCAGGGGACGTTGAAGGTCAGCAGCTGTAGTGTCCATGAGTTAATCTTTGTAGAGGCAGATAGCAAGTGCCAGTTGCCAGAGCAGGGCCCTTTTATGGCCATGAGTTTGACCATGGTTCGCAGAGCATTTCATTACCATCTTGTTCCATGGTGCTGGGAGGGTTCATTCGCAGGTCTGTCAAAGATCTCACTGATAGGCCACTCAGTGTGTTATTACTGGACTAGGCCCTGTGAGTAACAAAAGTCTCTGGACCACACCTGTCTTACTAGTCTCTTGGTCCAGGAAAATATTCTGTCTTGTTGCTTCTTATATACAGAGTCACACCATTATACTTATGGATTTCATATGGAGCTGCACACCATCATTATATCAGTGGCTCAGTCACACACTTGATAATGTAAGGAACAACACTTCTTGAAGCAGGCAGTATAGAAAACAATATCGTTAGAAGTAATAGTAGAATCATCAGTAAGAACTTCAATCAAGAACTTCTATTAAGTATAGCCCAGTGACATATCCATGTCATCTGATTTCGTTTGCTAAATGACTTTCAGATCAGATCAGATCAGATCCATCGCTCAGTCGTGTCCAGCTCTTTGCAACCCCATGAATCGCAGCACGCCAGGCCTCCCTGTCCATCACCAACTCCCGGAGTTCACCCAGACTCACGTCCATCGAGTCAGTGACGCCATCCAGCCATCTCATCCTCTGTCGTCCCCTTCTCCTCCTGCCCCCAATCCCTCCCAGCCTCAGAGTCTTTTCCAATGAGTCAGCTCTTCGCATGAGGTGGCCAAAGTACTGGAGTTTCAGCTTTAGCATCATTCCTTCCAAAGAAATCCCAGGGCTGATCTCCTTCAGAATGGACTGGTTGGATCTCCTTGCAGTCCAAGGGACTCTCAAGAGGCTTCTCCAACACCACAGTTCAAAAGCATCAAGTCTTCGGCACTCAGCCTTCTTCACAGTCCAACTCTCACATCCATACATGACCACAGGAAAAACTATAGCCTTGACTAGACGAACCTCTGTTGGCAAAGTAGTGTCTCTGCTTTTGAATCTGCTATCTAGGTTGGTCATAGCTTTCCTGTCAAGGAGCAAGCGTCTTTTAGTTTCATGGCTTCAGTCACCATCTGTAGTGATTTTGGAGCCCAAAAAGATAAAGTCTGACACTGTTCCACTGTTTCCCCATCTATTTCCCATGAAGCGATGGGACCGGACGCCATGATCTTCGTTTTCTGAATGTTGAGCTTTAAGCCAACTTTTTCCACTCTCCACTTTCTCTTTCATCAAGAGGCTTTTTAGTTCCTCTTCACTGTCTGCCATAAGGGTGGTGTCATCTACATATCTGAGGTTATTGATATTTCTCCTGGCAATCTTGATTCCAGCTTGTGTTCTTCCAGTCCAGCGTTTCTCATGATGTACTCTGCATAGAAGGTAAATAAGCAGGGTGGCAATATACAGCCTTGACGTACTCCTTTTCATCTTTGGAACCAGTCTGTTGTTCCATGTCCAGTTCGAACTGTTGCTTCCTGACCTGCATACAGATTTCTCCAGAGGCAGGTCAGGTGGTCTGCTATTCCCATCTCTTTCAGAATTTTCCACAGTTTATTGTGATCCACACAGCTAAAGGCTTTGGCATAGTCAATAAAGCAGAAATAGATGTTTTTCTGGAACTCTCTTGCTTTTTCCATGATCCAGCGGATGTTGGCAATTTGATCTCTGGTTCCTCTGCCTTTTCTAAAACCAGCTTGAACATCTGGAAGTTCACGGTTTACGTATTGCTGAAGCCTGGCTTGGAGAGTGTTGAGCATGACTTTACTAGCATGTGAGATGAGTGCACTTGTGTGGTAGTTTGAGCATTCTTTGGCATTGCCTTTGTTTGGGAATGGAAGGAAAACTGACCTTTTCCAGTCCTGTTGTTAATCTCCTGGTTGTAGATCCTCGAGCATTTGATCTTTATTCAAAACTGTTTACTGAGATAAGCTTCAGAAACAAACTCAGAGTGTCCTTTTTCATAACTTAAACTTCTTAGCAATATTAACATAACCACAAGGAACTACCTTAGAAGTCAGTCTTAGTAAATACAGATCTTAATTAACAAAACTAGAACCTAATATTCAGTGAAACTTAATAGATGCCTTAGGCCTGACATTAGTTCGGTCAATTTTTCTTTTAGACCCTCCCAGTATACTTTCGGAGAAGGCAGTGGCACCCCACTCCAGTACGCTTGCCTGGAAAATCCCATGGATGGAGAATTCTGGTGGGCTGCAGTCCATGGGGTCGCTAAGAGTGGGATATGACTGAGCGACTTCCCTTTCAATTTTCACTTTTATGCATTGGAGAAGGAAATGGCAACCCACTCCAGTGTTCTTGCCTGGAGAATCCAAGGGATGGCAGAGCCTGGTGGGCTGCCATCTCTGGGGTCTCCCAGAGTCAGACACGACTGAAGCGACTTAGCAGCAGCAGCAGCAGTATACTTTGAGATTTCCGCATATGTTGGGAGGCAGTCTTTTTATTTACCTGATCAGGCTGTTCAGAACCCAAGTGTCTCCAATTTCTTCTGGAAGGACGAGGCAGAGAGAAAAATGTGATAATTTTACCCACAGATGTAAATCACTAAATTGTTTTGAACTATCAGTAACTTGAAAAGAGCTTCTTTATATCTGTAAACAAAGATTAGAAGCCAGTAATATGTCAGACAAAAAGTCATGAAAATTTCAATCATATTTAGCAGTCTGTTCAATCCCATGTAACCGATCCCTTTGTTCTGCCGTCCTTGCCCGACAACTGAGGATGCCAGTGAAAGCGACAGTCTCCAAGAAGTTCGTGAAAATTTTTATCAACATCTGTACGACCTGTCCAGCAAAGTGGGTACTCCAATTACTGGAGATTGTAGAAAACACATTTTAACCTTTTTTTTTTTTCTATTGTGAGACATTAACCCTGAAGCCAGGAAAGGGTTTATCTTATCAAATAAAAATGAGATTTGTCAGGGAGCCAGGAAAAGCTAAGCAGTCATCTTGGATTTCCCATAGCCCCAACTATTTGGTTTACAGCCATTGTTTATCCATTTAAAATGCCCTGATGAGGGGTTAATTTTTGTAGAAGCAGAATGAGCTTTGTCTATGTGTGCCATTGTCTGTTATCAAAAGCCACATTCCAAGAAAACTTTGTTCTTTTATCAGGAAGAGAAAACCAAATTCCAGATTGGTACCAGCTTATATTCACTGTCAAACAATAGTTATTCACTTAGTCAAAGTAACGATAAAAGATTTCAAAGGCAGTTTAATGTCTTAAGAAACTTGAGTCATGCACAAAACTCTCTTCCACTTGCCACAAACCTTTTTTCATTTGCCACAAACATTTTTTATATTTTTTGTATTCATCACTTTATTTGCCCATTCAGAGAACCTGTAAGTTCAAATTTACTTCCTTTTTTAATAGAATGTAATTTCATTCCTTATACCTTTTTATTGAAAACACACATCCTACTTTCTTTCAGCAACTATGAATTGTACTTTATATCATCATTTTGTAGACTGGTAAATATAATTTTCTATCTTCACAATGTCTATGTTAATTAGATCAATAAACAAACATCAATACCAGGTATCAATTCAACAGTGAATATTTCCCAGTTCATACAAGTCTGAAATTCATTTAATTTAGTTTTCTTGAATTTAGAACTGTTTGATTTATAAGTGCTTACTTCTCCTTAGGCCAGATAAATAGAGCTCACTGACCAACTGGCCTTTAGCAATTTTGTCCAAGGACAAAGACACACACTGAGACACACATAAATCTAGACAGAGACTTCACAGTTTTCCATTTGAAATTTAAAATGTCTCTGCCCGTTTTTTCCCTTGGCTTGAAGTTCTACCAATTTGCTCATGGCTGGAGTTTCAGACAGAGTGGGCTGTGTATCTCAAGGACATGATAAGAGTTAACTTCAGGTTTTTTTCCCCAGACATATTTTTGTTTCTCATGCAGGATCAGAGCTCCCAAAAAAATATTTTAACAAGCCAGCCTTTTCTTAATTGCATGTGCAAAAAGAAACAATTTTGCAATTTCAAAAAGACTTCACTTTAACCAGTTTTCTCTGGAGTCTAAAGAATATCATGGCCATTCAGTGTCAGAAATGTCATCTCTCCTTTTTGTAGTCATAGTTTTATATCTAAAATTTAAACCAGACAGTGTTCAAATTGGCTCTGCTGACAGGAGTTGACTGACTGATAAGATGTTGTCCCAGCAGGGATTGTCTCTCTGGGGAGGTGAGGTCTTCTCTTAAAGCAAAGAAAGCCTTCATATAAGGGATTTTTTAGGCTCTGGGGATCAAACTTATCCCAGGTTTTCAAAATACAACTCAAAAGGGTGATTCTGGAACTGCTAGCTCCCATCTGTAAGAGAGAAAAAAGCGATGCCCAGTTCCATGGCTTTTTTTGTACTGGAGGCATCCCTCTCTGCTCTAGATGGGGGTGGAGAGACAGGTGTTCCACCCAAGCTTCCTTGCTGGCTGGAGTTAACCTGTCCCTTATGAATGCAGGTTTCTCATTACTGTCCCTTCTCGTTCTACCACGGAGGTGGGGTGGAGATGCAGCAGGGATAGACCTGATGGCATCCCAGATTGATGTTCAGTTCCTCACCATTAAAACCTTGGCTTGATTTCCCTTTTTCTCCAGTGCCATCCAGGGTGGAGCAGAGTAGTTTTCTCGGAATGCTTCCAAAGGTAAGACCGCCAGGTGAAGCACCAGTCCTGTATGTGTCTGTGCACATTCCTGAGCATATCCTTGACTGCAGTAGAAGTGGTAAGTCATAAAGGGATGAACAGAAAACCCAAGATGTCCCTTCTGAGAGTTGCCACATGCATCTATCTGATAACAAAGGAGGTGATGGAGGGTCAGCCTGTGAGGAAAAAATAATTGTTCACATTCATGGTGTGTCAAGGTCAACCTTTCTATTCCTGTCCAGGAGATTGTACAAAAAGAATATCTAAGGATGAGACAAGAGCCAATGGAGGGCTTTCTCTGACCCACTAAGAGCTAACACTACCAAGGGAAGAAGCCAGCCACATTCCCAATCTGCCCAAATCTGGAGTTCCCCAATCTGTGTCCTCCAGAATCTCATGCTGACCAGCAATGCTTCAATCCATATCCATATAGTCTGGAGGCATAGTCGTGACAATAACTTGCTTCTGGGTCTCTGGGATTAGGATGGTGATTTCTGGTCTGAGAGATGTCCCTGGAGCTAGAGCTATAGCTAGCTCCCTAAGTGTTCCTGCCTGCAATGTCCTGTAAAACTTGGAATGGAGTCGGGCTAGAAAAACACAACAACAGCATGGATTGCAAGTCCATTGAAAATCTACAACCCAGCATACTAGGTTAGTAGCTTTAATTCCCCAAGCATTTATGAAATGGTCAGACAGCCCAGGAAAAGCTGACTGGGGAAAAGAAGTTTGGTCCATAAGCTTCTGAGTTAGTAGAGACTTTACAGGAAAAGAGCAAAGGAGTCCCAGCTCTGAGTATACTTACCTTGTCCTGTATATCCCAGATGAGCTCTCAAGATGATAGCTTATGGTGAATGGTGAACAGTGCTGCTGGATTCATGGTCACTGAAGAAGAAGATTTAACTCCAGGACCAAAGACAGTCTCAGTCACTCAGAGCATTGTGTAGATTTTATTTAAAGTGAAAGTTCCAGAAAACGCTTCTGCCATAGATATCAGAAGGGGGTAGGAGAGAACCCACCTCACTAGCTAAGGGAAGGCCTTATATACTTCTCAACTTGTTGCGGAGAATAGATAAAAAAATATCTCAAGGCTGTAAGAATTTTTCCCAGACCCTTTCCTATAACATACATCCTGAGATGACATCAGCACGAGATTAGTCAGAAGGAACAGATTAACTCAGAGATCCAGCTGTGGAAGATTTTGCCCAGAGGTCCCATGACATACATCCAAAGGTACAAAAAAAAAAAGGCATGTTACTGAACAAGAGATAAGGCTGCCTACCAAATCTACTTGTCTAAGGCAAAAGAATGTGAAAACGAAAAAATGTTCATCTCCTCCTTACAGGGGCCGTAGGCTTTCACTGCTTATCAACCTGCCAAAGTTAACTCTCTAGGATGGAGATGCCTGACATGAGGCACTGCACAAGGCTTTAGGTTCCCTGTCCCAGGGAGTCTGTGCTCATCCCACCTGGTCGAGTGGTCCCTATGCTGGCCAATGCCAGCATGCTGCAGCTTTGAATAGGACAGAATGTTTGCAACCCCATGGACACTAGTTTGCAAGTCTCTGCTATTCATGGAATTTTTCAGGCATGAATACTGGAGTGGGTTGTCGTTTCCTCCTCGAGGAAGTCTTCCCAACCCATGCCTCATGCGTCTCCTGCATTGGCAGGTGGATTGTTTACCACTGGGAATATTTGGGAAGCCCCAAACATTCTACTTAGGCAAGGTCAAATGACCTGAGAGACTTACCGTTTTCAAAGTTTCTTCCCTTGCATTGTACTTTCCTTGTCATTGAAAGGTCCACACTCTCTCTACACCGTATACTTTGTTTAGCATAACACTTGTCAGTATTTAATATTATTAATTTCCTCAAAAATCAAAATCCATCTCATTCATTCCTCATTTCTTTCAGTGTTTAAGTTTGTTACATGCTTAGCTGGTGTCTAAAATAGAGACAAAAGCAAAGACTGGGCACACATTGCCACTTTTATCACAGAAAATGTTTTGACAGCCGCAAATGATGGGATAACCTAAGAAAATAATTACGGAAATTAAGGTGCATAGAGCACAGAGCTGGAACCAAGACGTAATTATCCAAAAAAAGGAGTGATCAGTAATTATGTCAAATGGGGAAGAGGAAATGATGTTCTTAAGATTCATGGGGAAAATTCATACACAAAGTCCTCTGTTCCACCATTATCCTACGAAGGGAGCCGCAGAGAAATCATCCCTGGAGGGAAAGATACACAGAGTGGAATTCCTGGTACAGAGTGCACTTATCCTGTGATGGGGAGTGGGAGGGGTAGGGGAAAGCCTCGTGGGTGTGGCTTTGCGTGGCGTCCAAGATGACGTCACAAACATCAGCCGTATCCAACGACACCGTGGGCTGAGCTAGTGCCAGTGGCGGCTGCGTCTGGTGAGGAAGCTTGCCCTCTGTACCCCTGAGGTAAAAGCCATGGGAGCAGTCAACAGTCAGATGCCCTCGAACAGAGTGGGGCATGCCCCAGAGGAGCCAGGTGCCCCTGAGGGGGAGGAGGAGGCCGAGGAGGTAGCAGTGGCAGTGATAGAGGAAGGGGAGGAGAGCGAAGAGGCCAGACCCACCACTAGCCAAGGGCGCCACAAGCGGAAGACAGGCCCAGAAGGGCAGCTCACAAAAGCGCCTCACAGGAAGCGAGCAAAAGACCGTTTAGAGTCCGTTTATAAGACACTTTTTCTGAGAGGAGAAGGGAGTGACGTGCAGATCCGTGCCCTGGGGGAGGAGTGGAACTTGCACAAGGTCTACTTGTGCCGGTCAGGATACTTTGCTAGCATGTTCAGTGGTGCGTGGCGTGAGACAACCATGGATACTGTAGAGTTGCAGATGCCTGACGAGAACATTGATTGTGAGGCACTGCACGAGGCTTTAGGTTCCCTGTACCGAAACTCTGTGCTCATCCCACCCGGTCGAGTGGTCCCCATGCTGGCCACAGCCAGCATGCTGCAGCTGGACAAGCTGATTCAGCAGTGCGGAGAGATAATGAAGGAGACGGTCAGTGATCAGACCGTGTGCAGCTACTACTGCTCTGCTGAGAGCTACGGACTCCAGAACATCAGGGCCATGTGTCTTCAGTGGCTGCTGGACAACCTGATGACCCAGCATAGTGAGGAGGTATTGAGAGAAGTTAGCCTGGATCTCATGAAAGAGGTCATTGCCTCTTCAGAGCTCTTCGTGATGGAGGTAGAGATGGATGTGTACACGACGCTGAAAAAGTGGATGTTCCTGCAGCTGCAGCCGACATGGAGAGGCCCCCGCAGAGACCTGCTGCCTGACGCCGACTCGTGGTTTGCCAGGTCCAGGCAGGAGTCAGAGGGCACCCCTTTCCTGGAGACCGAGCAGGGCAGAGCCTTCGTGCCAGCGTTCCAGCAGCTGCGGCTTGCCTACATGATCTGCGACCTGCCGTCAGCACGCATCATCGACCAGGATGCACTGATCCCTGCCACGTGGCTGACCCCAGTGTACAAAGAGCAGTGGCTTGCCCTCCTCCGGGCTGAGCAGACCAGAGACCTCGGGCCCGTGGATGTCGTCGTGTCCGACCTCCAGAGGACCAGCATGCGGTGCGGGGGCCAGCTCCTCAGGGATAAGCAGTGCAGCTGGCGGTGGGCAGGCTTCAACGTCGGCTGGGACTTGGTGGTGTGCTATGCCAACCGGCGCATCATTTTCAAGCGCAGCGCACTGAACAAGTCCTGCGGTCTCGGGGTCAGCTTACTCTGGCAGAGAAAGGTCGCGTTCCGCTTGCGCCTGGCCTCCTTGGACAGGGCTGGAAGAGCCATTTTCCGGAAGGAGACAGAACTCCAGGTGCTTTCCCTGGGAAAGGATGAAGAGCTAGAGGTGGTGAATCTGGAGAACGAAGATGTGGTTTTCCCCATATATGTGACCTGTAATTTCCTGTACCTCCCCAGAGAGGGGCGTTTTCCTGAGTGAGGACTCCTGAAAACAAAATCTCAGAGAGGTGAGCAGCTCTTTTCCTGGGGTCAGGGACGACCAGCTTTGTCCAGATGCCAGCTCCTTCTGCGGGACCAACCGGACTTGCCCACCTCTGGTGGCCCACCTCTGTCAGAGTCTTTGTTGAACTGTAGCTCATAATACTTGAGATTGTTTACCTGAGCCTATGAAGAGGAGAAATTTTAAAGCCCTGCTCCCCCAACACCTTTAGACCTCATTTGTGCTGTTAAAGTGGCAACCTGTCCTCCTGGTTTACCATCCATCAATGCCCCCTCCCATCATTTCTGCAAAGTCAAAGGCCAGTTGACTTTAGAGAGAACCTGTGAACCTACCTACTCTACTACTGTTGGGGAAACTCTTTTAAAATATGCATTTCCTTTAGCTTGATTAAAGGAATGTTAAAGAAACCGTTTGGTTTCTCTTTCAGTTCGCGTGTTTAGAGCCACTCTGCCCCACTCATTACCACTACTACCGCTAGCTTCCTTTGGATTGCTTCCCTTTCCCCATTCCCTGCCACTGAGCGTGTAGTACTTGGTTCCCATGATCTCTCACTCTGTGAACGCACCCAGGCTACACTGATGATCTTCTCTTTATTGGTTGTTCCTCAACATTCTTAGGTTAGTTGATTTCATATCGTATCTTGATGTTACTTTGGCTTTATTTTGACTTTCCTAGCATTTTAACCCTAGAAAGACGCCTCAAATCTTATACAACCCTATATTGGGGGTGGAGTGGAAGGCGGCAGATTGATGCTATGAGGACATCTCGGTACTAGACAGACTTTTTCTGTGGCATACAGCCATGAATTATTTATGCACCAGAATGCACTCTCTAAGCACGCTGATGGCCTTTGCCCTTCAGAAACATTTGACGTTGGAATTGTACGTGGAAAGACTCTTTCCCGCTTAAAAACAGGTCTGGTAACCTCTGGAAAGAAACGCTTTTGAATTATAATGGGAATTATTTGGCATCTGGAAGTGGCATCACGAGAAGTCCACACTAGTAATCCAAAGGGTAAGATAAAAAGTGTTTTTGTCACAAAAGGAGAAGCACACTAGTCACGATTTGAATTTGTTAGTTTCTGATTACTGTTAACTTACAAATTGTCACCATCCCATTCCCTCCATTGAGTCATTTTGAGGTCAAAGAATGGAAAACTCTATTTAAGAATCCATATAAATAATAAATACATGCTTGGAAAGAGTGTGATAAATTAATACAAGATGAACAAATAAACCATAACCTTGACTAGATGGACCTTTGTTGGCAAAGTAATGTCTCTGCTTTTCAATATGCTATCTAGGTTGGTTATAACTTTCCTACCAAGGAGCAAGCGTCTTTTAATTTCATGGCTGCAGTCACCATCTGCAATGATTTTGGAGCCCCCCCAAAAAAGTCTGACACTCTTTCCACTGTTTCCCCATCTATTTGCCATGAAGTGATGAGACCAGATGCCATGATCTTCGTTTTCTAAATTTTGAGCTTTAAGCCAACTTTTTCACTCTCCACTTTCACTTTCATCAGGAGGCTTTTTAGTTCCTCTTCACTTTCTTCCATAAGGGTGGTGTCCTCTGCATATCTGAGTTTATTGATATTTCTCCCGCAATCATGATTCCAGCTTGTGCTTCTTCCAGCCCAGCGTTTCTCATGATGTACTCTGCATATAACTTAAATAAGCAGGGTGACAATATACAGCCTTGATCCCTCCTTTTCGTGTTTGGAATCAGTCTGTTGTTCCATGTCCAGTTCTATCTGTTGCTTCCTGACCTGCATACACGTTTCTCAAGAGTCAGGTCAGGTGGTCTCGTATTCCAATCTATTGAAGAATTTTCCACAGTTTATTGTGATCCACACAGTCAAAGGCACTTATCATGTGTTAAACATTGTGTATTGGATGGGTGGCTGGATTGATAGGTGGCAAAGTTCCTGAGAGAATACACAGTGGAAAATGATGCCTTTTTAAAAATTTTCCTTCCACATTCAAAATCTCCTTGAGCAATGTCCTCAGGAGCATAGTTAAACATTTCATCCTGCTGGTGCAGAGTAAGACGTGAGGTCAAAACAGAGTAGCACTGTTGAGCTCAGAAATGCAAGGCCTAAAGGATGAACCAATTTATATTGAAAGCTGGAAAACCCAACCTACTCCTGGGTTCTCCCTATAAGGTGAACAACCTAAAGCAACTCTTTGCTCTTCCACCATTGTGTACACCATGGTAAATTTCATGTCCAGTCTCACAGGATGATGAGGACATTGCTTAGGTTACTCTAGATCCTCCAGCACATGGAGATCTCTGGACAACAGCACTGGTGAAATGTGACAAGGTTAAACCCTAAGATACCGTAGTGGACTCTCCTGAGAAAAAGGCACAGATGCCTTTTGCCTGCCCAATAGCCTTGGTGTGCCTGCTTGCATTTAAGTGTGGTGGCCTGGACTCACTGTAATGGATTTGGTCTGTGATGGCTAATGATCTTATTAATGTTGATGATGATCTTCCAATTTGTCTGTCATCAGTGAATTGGGAATTGATGTAAATAGAGGGTGAATTATCTGGCAAGAGAAAGGTTTCAAGTGATG
Source organism: Bos taurus (assembly GCF_002263795.3). NCBI lineage: Eukaryota > Metazoa > Chordata > Mammalia > Artiodactyla > Bovidae > Bos > Bos taurus. The sequence continues at coordinate 84,648,042 of NC_037357.1, read as the reverse complement.
ACTAGATTATGGGATGCTGCTGCTACTGCTGCTGCTAAGTTGCTTCAGTAGCATCCAATTCTGTGTGACCCCAGAGATGGCAGCCCACCAGGCTCCCCCGTCCCTGGGATTCTCCAGGCAAGAACACGGGAGTGGGTTGCCATTTCCTTCTCCAATGCATGAAAGTGAAAAGTGAAAAGTGAAAGTGAAGTCTCTCAGTCATGTCCGACTCCTAGCGACCCCCATGGACTGCAGCCTACTAGGCTCCTCCATCCATGGGATTTTCCAGGCAAGAGTACTGGAGTGGGGTGCCATTGCCTTCTCCACTGAGGCATAGGGAATTGCATAAAGAATATATGCCAGGTTTAGATAATGCCAGGGAAGCCCCTTATAAAAGCAAACTCCTACTTAACCAAGACTAAGGTCAAGAAACAGACCATTGCCAACCTTCCAGAATACCGCCACTGGTATTACTCCCAATCACAACCCACTCCCTTCCCTATGGATCTTGACTTTATGATAATCAGTTCAGTGCTTTCCTAAAAAACATGACCTTACAAATTTTGTATGCATTCCTAAACAATACAGTTTATTTGAAGTTGTATCAGAGGAATCATACTGCATGCTCCCTTTTATGGCCTGCTTCTTTCACTCTATCATATTTATTTGAGAGACTCATCTATCTTGTTCCTAGTAGTCTTAGATCTTTTGTCTCCATCATTGACTAGCATTCCAATGCATGATTTTAGCAAAGTAATTTTGAAATGATTATACTGTTCTACACTGTGTGAATACTGGGATGCTTTTAGCTATTTTTTTCCCTAACAATGCTTTTAGCTTTTTCTTATGAACAATGGTGCAATGAATATTCTTGGGTGTTTTTCATGTGACTCATGTTTAAAAGTCTCTTGGGTATACATGCAAGAACAGAATCACTGGTCCATAGTTATACATATCTTCAGCTTTTCTGCAGGGTGACAAACTGTTTTCTGTAGTGGTTGTAACAACATGTAATCCCTGCAGCAACACAGAGAGTTTCTCTGCCTGCACATCTTCATCTACGCCAAGTGTTGGCAACATTTAATTTACTTGTTTATCACTACTATTAAGTTTTTGCACATTCTCACCTTTATGAACCTTTTGGACATTCTCTTCTATGAAAAGCCTGTTCATGTTCAACTCTTTTGCCATTTTTCTATTCTATTTTCCATCTTGTTCTTACTGATTCAGTGAGTTATTTATGTGTTTTCAATACGAGTTATATGTGTGGCTAAAATAATCTTTTGCTTTGTTGTTTTTATTTTCTCTTTTGTGCTGTGCTTTGTGAACAGACTTTAATTAAGACATACTTAATTATATAACATACTTATAGTCAAAATTTATCATTCTTCTGCTTACGGCCAGTGCTTTTCTGTTTTAAGTAATCTGTCCCTGCACTGGGGCCATGAAACTATTCTCTATCTTGTCTTCTGGAATATTTATGGTTTTGCCTCTCACAGGTCATAATCCAGCTACAAGTGACGTGTGTGTATAATGTTGAGTAGGGTTTCTTTCTGTTTTTATATTTTATCCTATGAACAGCTACCTAAACTTTTATTGATTCTCCCAATTTCAGTGAACCACTTATTGAAAAATCTGCCCTTTTCCTACAGATTTGCAGTGCCACATGTGTCATAAATCAAACATCTACCTATGTATGGGCTAATTTGTGTACTCTCCATTAAGTCCTATGGCCCAATTTATCCGTCTATTTAAAATACCACATATCAGTATTCATCACTACAAATTTAAAGTCAATTCTGATATTTGGATAAGGCCACTCAATTCTGTCTTGCTCTTCAAGAATATATAGGTTATTTTTGGCCTCTCTCAAATCCATTTCAATTATCAATTCATCAGAAAAAGTTTAACCAAAATCCTTTCTAGGGCTCTAATTAGAATTGCATTGCACTTTTGATGTAATACACCACATTAACAAACTTAAAAATAAAAACCATATGATTATCTCAATAGATGCAGAGAAAGCCTTTGACAAAATTCAACAACCATTTATGATAAAAACTCTCCAGAAAGCAGGAATAGAAGGAACATACCTCAACATAATAAAAGCTATATATGACAAACCCACAGCAAACATTATCCTCAATGGTGAAAAATTGAAAGCATTTCCTCTAAAGTCAGGAACAAGACAAGGGTGCCCACTTTCACCATTACTATTCAACATAGTTTTGGAAGTCTTGGCCACAGCAATCAGAGCAGAAAAAGAAATAAAAGGAATCCAAATTGGAAAAGAAGAAGTAAAACTCTCACTGTTTGCAGATGACATGATCCTCTACATAGAAAACCCTAAAGACTCCACCAGAAAATTACTAGAACTAATCAATGAATATAGTAAAGTTGCTGGATATAAAATCAACACACAGAAATCCCTTGCATTCCTATACACTAATAATGAGAAAACAGAAAGAGAAATTAAGGAAACAATTCCATTCACCATTGCAACGAAAAGAATAAAATACTTAGGAATATATCTACCTAAAGAAACCAAAGACCTATATATAGAAAACTATAAAACACTGGTGAAAGAAATCAAAGAGGACACTAATAGATGGAGAAATATACCAAGTTCATGGATCGGAAGAATCAATATAGTGAAAATGAGTACACTACCCAAAGCAATCTAGATTCAATGTAATCCCTATCAAGCTACCAATGGTATACTTCACAGAGCTAGAACAAATAATTTCACAATTTGTATGGAAATACAAAAAACCTCGAATAGCCAAAGCTATCTTGAGAAAGAAGAATGGAACTGGAGTAATCAACCTGCCTGACTTCAGGCTCTACTACAAAGCCACAGTCATCAAGACAGTATGGTACTGGCACAAAGACAGAAATATAGATCAATGGAACAAAATAGAAAGCCCAGAGATAAATCCACACACATATGGACACCTTATCTTTGACAAAGGAGGCAAGAATATACAATGGATTAAAGACAATCTCTTTAACAAGTGGTGCTGGGAAAACTGGTCAACCACTTGTAAAAGAATGAAACTAGAACACTTTCTAACACCATACACAAAAATAAACTCAAAATGGATTAAAGATCTCAACATAAGACCAGAAACTATAAAACTCCTAGAGGAGAACATAGGCAAAACACTCTCCGACATACATCACAGCAGGATCCTCTATGACCCACCTCCCAGAATATTGGAAATAAAAGCAAAAATAAACAAATGGGACCTAATTAAACTTAAAAGCTTCTGCACAACAAAGGAAACTATAAGCAAGGTGAAAAGACAGCCTTCAGAATGGTAGAAAATAATAGCAAATGAAGCAACAGACAAACAACTTATCTCAAAAATATACAAGCAACTCCTACAGCTCAATTCCAGAAAAATAAATGACCCAATCAAAAAATGGGCCAAAGAACTAAACAGACATTTCTCCAAAGAAGACATACAGATGCCTAACAAACACGTGAAAAGATGCTCAACATCACTCATTATCAGAGAAATACAAATCAAAACCACAATAAGGTACCATTTCACATCAGTCAGAATGGCTGCAATCCAAAAGTCTACAAGCAATAAATGCTGGAGAGGGTGTGGAGAAAAGGGAACCCTCTTACACTGTTGGTGGGAATGCAAACTAGTACAGCCACTATGGAGAACAGTGTGGACATTCCTTTAAAAACTGGAAATAGAACTGCCTTATGACCCAGCAATCCCACTGCTGGGCATACACACTGAGGAAACCAGAATTGAAAGAGACACGTGTACCCCAATGTTCACCGCAGCACTGTTTATAATAGCCAGGACATGGAAGCGACCTAGATGTCCATCAGCAGATGAATGGATAAGAAAGCCGTGGTACATATACACAATGGAGTATTACTCAGCCATTAAAAAGAATACATTTGAATCAGTTCTAATGAGGTGGATGAAGCTGGAGCCTATTATACAGAGTGAAGTAAGCCAGAAAGAAAAACACCAATACAGTATACTAACACATATATATGGAATTTAGAAAGATGGTAGCAATAACCCTGTATACAAGACAGCAAAAGAGACACTGATGTATAGAACAGTCTTTTGGACTCTGTGGGAGAAGGAGAGGGTGGGATGATTTGGGAGAATGGCATTGAAATATGTATAATATCAAATATGAAACGAATCACCAATCCAGGTTCAATGCACGATACTGGATGCTTGGGGCTGGTGCACTGGGACGATCCAGAGGGATGGTATGGGGAGGGAGGAGACAGGAGGGTTCAGGATGGGGAACACATGTATACCTGTGGCAGATTCATTTTGATATATGGCAAAACCAATACAATAGTGTAAAGTTAAATAATATAAAATTTAAAAAAAAAAAGGATTGCATTGCACTTTTGGATTTGACTTCTTTTCTATAATATAGAATGTGATTGAATGGATAATGGTGCACTTTTCCTTTTAATAAAAACTTCCTTAATATGTCCCAATAATATTTCTTTTTTTTCCCAATAAGAGAGCGTTTTATCCTAGGCACTTCATATTTTGCAACTACTGCCTTTGAAATTTTCATTTTGTAAATCTGTTGCTGGTAAATAGAATAAAATTGTCTTCTGTATGTTAATATTTTATCCTGTGAACAGCTACCTAAACTTTTATTGATTCTCCCAATTTCTCTGTAAATACCTGTAGAATTTAGTGTACAGAATCATATCATCTGCAAACAATGACAGTCTTGCTTCTTCCTTTCTGAGCACTTTGTTCTTTCTCTTCCCACTTACTATATTTTCTGGGTGATAGTGGACATTCTTACTTGATGCAACTCTCACAAGGAAGCTTTCAGTAATTCCAAGAATGATATTTGCTATAGGTGTTGTGTTCTGTAGCAATCTGGATCCAATCAGGAGATGGAAAGTACACAGTGGTCAGGGGAAATTTAACATAAAATTTAACATAATGTTTAAACATAAAGAATTATTAAATATGACACGTGCAGAATATATAAGATTTAGGAAAATTCTATATGGTATCCTGGGTTTAAGAAGCATACCCAAAGAAAGACAAACTTGAAATGGGGGTTCCTCCCCAAGCCTGGAGATCACATCTCATTGGAGAAGGTGTAGGAGAACCTTCTGAAGGCAGAGAAGTTTGCTAGTTTACCAGCACCAGAGCCAGTCTGCAGAACCAGAGCTGGTCTACAGTTGAAGAGTAAGCAGGAAGGTACCCTCTGGAGCACATCAGTGTGGAAAGGCCACAGCTGGTGGCTGGCATGTGGACATGTAGTAGGAACAAGGGACCTGGCGGAATTGGAGGCCTGGAGCTGGCAATGGCCTGGAGCTGGCAATATGTAGGATCAGGAGGGCCTCAAGCTTGTGAGGGCTGCAGCCTTGGGATAAGTACAGGAGATAAAGCTAGTGGTGGGGTAAGGTGGGGGAATGAGTGAAATTAAGTAGGGGGAATCTGTGGGTAGGTGGCTTGGAGCACAAAATATCCATATGAAGAGGGCTACAGAAAGCCAATGACTAGGCCACACTGGTTCTGCACAGCCAACAAGGACAGTTGTTCTGGGCACATGCTTGGAGCAGAACACCTAGGCTATCATTACACTCACACTGCTGACAGCCTGAAGTCACAGGAGAGCTACTTCCTCCTTCAATGTCCATCCAGTGTCTTCTAACTGAAAAATGGAACATCATGATCACTCTGAAGGAGAGATTCTTAAAGTAACCCATCCATTATCAGAGAGCTTATCATAAACAGTGAATTTAGAACAGAGAGGCAATGCCCTAAAAATTGGCTTCATATCCTTTATCAGTTTAGGGGAGTCCCTTCTACTGCTATTTTGTTACATGAATCATAGGCACCCTGTTGTTGTTCAGTCACTAAGTTGTGTCCAACTCTGTGCAAACCCTTGGACTCTAGCGCACCAGACTTCCCTGTCCTTCACTGTCTCCCAGAATTCGCTCAAATTCATGTATATTGTCAGTGATGTTATCTAACTACTTCTTCCTCTGTGGCCCCCTTCTCCTCCTGCCCTCAATCTTTCCCAGCATCAGAGTGTTTTCCAATAAGTCAGGTGGCCAAAGTATTAGAGCTTCAGCCTCAGCATCAGTCCTTTCAATGAATATTCAGATTGATTTCATTTAGGATTGACTGGTTGATCTCCTTGTTATCCTAGGGACTCTCAAGAGTCTTCTCCATCACCACAATTTGAAAGCATCAGTTCTTTGGCACTCAGACTTCTTGTTCATCCAGTTCTCACATCCATACATGACTACTGGAAAAAGCATAGCTTTGACTATACGGAACTTTGTCAGCAAAGTGATGTCTCTGCTTTTTAATCTGCTGTCAAAAATAGGCACCCTCTCTATCATCATATTGTTTCTCTGGTGAATTAATGATTGAAGCAGCAGGACTGCCCACATCCAGAGTTTTAATAGACCACTTATAATTCTTGTTGGACCCAGGGCTCCTTGGCCTGAAATGAGTTTTGCTGCAAAACCTAGGCTCTGGCACAAAGCGGGTGTCATGGGGTAGGGCAGAGACACTGTGACGTCTGCATTCTAGTCCTACCAGGGCTTGCCTGTTCTACCTGCAAGAAGAGACCAGGTGTATGGTAAGATTGCCTCTTACACCATGAGTGTGAATAGCACATGTTCCCCTCAGGAATAGACTAGTTTATACATGAAATGTTGCTCTACTGTCTTGATAGCTGTACCTGAGATAAACAGGGAGAGAGGATACTTGGATTTCATTTAAAGCCATGCTCATCAGAGCCCTGTCCACGGAGGGGCAAGGCAAAAGATGCCTGTGTGCTAACAAAGTCTATGTGTTTACCAGTGTTGGCAACTTGAATACTTTAACTACACTTTTCTAACTTGCCTTTAGGCTTGAAAATGGACAAAAACTGATGAGGGGAAATGACCCATAATTTTGCTGTTCTTAAGTGACAAATTATCCATTCTTTAGTGATTGAAATGTCATCGTATACTGGGAAGGAGAGAAAATTTAATTTAAAAGAAAAAGAACTTATGTCTGTATTCAATAGATAGAATAAGAAACCACAAAATCCAGAGGGAAAAATATACTGCTATATTTCTCTTTCTGACTTACTTCACTCTGTATAATAGGTTCTAGCTTCATCCACCTCATTAGAACTGACTCAATGTGTTCTTTTTTATGGCTGAGTAATATTCCATTGTGTATATATGCCACAACTTCTTTGTCCATTCATCTGGTGATGGACATCTATTCTAACACATATATACATAATTTAGAAAAATAGTACTGAAGAATGTATTTACAGGGCAGCAGTGGAGAAACAGACATAGAGAATTGACTTATGGATATGGGGAGATGGGAGGAGAGGGTGAGATGTTTGGAAAGAGTAACATGGAAACTTACATTACCATATGTAAAATAGATAGCCAATGGGAATTTGCTGTATGGCTCAGGAAACTCAAACAGAGGCTCTGTATCAACCTAGACAGAGTGGGATGGGGAGGGATATGGGGGGTGGATTCAAAAGGGAGGGGATATATGTATACCTATGGCTGATACATGCTGAGGTTTGGCAGAAAACAACAAAATTCTGTAAATCAATTATCCTTCAATTAAAAAATAAATTAACTTTTAAAATACTGTTATAGTTACTCATCCTGGGAAAATTGTACTCTCTTCCTAGTACTTCAAATGTATAGAGCATATTCACATCTTCTGTTCAGAAGTCACACAAGACACATTAACCCATAGCCTTATGTTGTCACACAGGACTGGGCTGGCTTCCTTTCCCAAGCACCCAGAGACCTTGTACAGGAGGAATTGAATATGAACAATAGGTTCATCCTTTAAAGGATGTTGGATCTGCTGCCTGTGCTCTCTTAACCGTCAGGCATGCAATGATGAGACACAAATGTGAAATCTGAGACTTTCTCACTAACAAAAGGAGAAACTCTCTAGGGCTGCCACATGGGAAGTTTTTACCACTGGGAATCCAAGCAGGCTCTCTCACTTGGTAGAAGTCATTGAGAACTAGGTTTTATGGAGATACACACTTCTAGTCTGGTTTCTGAAGGTGGGCTGTGTAGCTTCAGCTGTTGTCTCTCTCCCTGCAGGAGGAAGGTGAATTTGTTAGCTCCCCACAAACCACAGTCACAGAAAGCTAACCAAAATGATCACACGGGTCACAGCTTCATGTAACTCAATGAAGCTATGAGCCATGCAGTGCAGGTCCACCCAAGATGAATGGGTCGTGGTGGACAGTTCTGACAAAATGTGGTCCATTGGAGAAGGAAATGGCAAACCACTTCAGTATTCTTGCTTCTAGAACCTCATCAACAGTGCGAAAAGTCAAGAATGTAGGACACCCGATGATGATCCCCCCAGGTCAGTAAGTGTCCAATATGTTACTGGGGAAAAGCAGAGAAATTGCTCCAAAAAGAATGAAGAGGCTCGCCAAAGTGAAAACGATGCTGCCGTGGGTATGTCTGGTGGTGAAAGTAAATTACAATTCTGTAAAGAACAATATTGCCTAAGAACTTGGAATATTAGGTCCAGGAATCAAAGCAAATTGGATATGGTCAAACAGGAGATGGCAAGAGTGAACATTGACAGTTTAGGAATCATTGAACTAAAATGGATGAGAATGGGTGAATTTAACTCAGATGACCATTATATCTACTACTGTGGGCAAGATTCCATTAGAAGAAATGGAGTAGCCCTCATAGTCAACAAAATAGCCTGAAATATAATATTTGGGTACATTCTCAAAAACAACAGACTAATCTCGGTTCATTTCCAAGGCAAACCATTCAATGTCACAGTAATCCAAGTCTATGCCTCAACCACTAAGGCCAAAGAAGAAAATAATCAAACAGTTCTATGAAGATATACAAGACCTTTGAGGACTAACAGCATAAAAGATGTACTTGTAATCTTAAAGGATTGGAATGCAAAAGTAGGAAGTTAAGAGATACCAAGTAACATGTAAGTTTGGACTTGTAGTACAAAATGAAGTAGGTCAAAGGCTAACATAATTTTGCCAAGAGAACACACTGGTCATAGCAAACACCCGCTTCCAACAGCACAAGAGATGACTCTACACAAGGACATCAGCAGATAGTCAATACCAAATTCAGATTGATTATATTCTTTGCCACCAAAGATGGCAAAGCTCTATAGAGTCAGCAAAATAAGACCGGGAGCTGACTGTGGCTGAGGTCATGTGCTCATTCTTGTGAAGTTCAAGATCAAGTTGAAGAAAGTAGGGAAAACCACTAGAACATTCAGGTATGACCTAAATAAAATCCTTTATGATTATACAGTAAAGGTGACAAATAGATTCAAGGGAGTAGATCTGGTGGACAGAGTGCCTGAATAACTATAGATGGAGGTTCATAATATTGCATAGGAGGCGGTGACCAAAACCATCCCAAAGTGAAAGAAATGCAGGAAAGCACAATGGTTGTCTGAGGAAACCTTACAAATAGCTGGGGGAAAAAGAAGTGAAAGGCAAAGGAGAAGGGGAAAGCTATACCCAACTGAATGCAGAGTTCCACAGGATATCAAGGAGAGATAAGAAAGCCCTCCTAAGTGCACAATGCAAAGAAATAGAGAAAAAACAATAGAATGGGAAAGACTAGAGATCTCTTCAAGAAAATTAGAGATACCAAAGGAACACTTAATGCAAAGATGGGCACAATAAAGGACAGAAATGGCAAGGACCTAACAGAAGCAGATGTGATTAAGAAGAGGTGGCAAGAGAACACAGAAGAACTAGACAGAAATGGTCCTAGTGACTCAGATAACCACAATGGTGTGATCATTCCCTTAGAGCAAGACATCCTGGAGTGTGAAGTCAAGTGGGCCTTAGAAAACATTGCTACGAACAAAGCTAGTGGAGGTCATGGAATTCCAGCTGAGCTGTTTAAAATCCCAAAAGATGATGCTGTTAAAGTGCTCCAGTCAATATGCCAGCAAATTTGAAACACTCAGCAGTGCAGCAGGACTGGAAAAGCTTTTCATTCTAATCCCAAAGAAAGGCAGTGCCAAAGAATGTTCTTACCTCCATACAGTTTCTCTCATTTTGTATTCTAGGAAGGTGATGCTCAAAGTCTTTCAAACTAGGCTTCAGCAGTAGGTGAACCAAGAAATTCTGGATGTACAGGCTGGATTTAGAAAAAGCAGAGAAACAGAGACCACATTGTCAACATCTGGTGAATCATATATAAAGCAAGGGAATTCCAGAAAAAAACATCTACTTCTGCTTCATTGACTATGTTAAAGCCTTCAACTTTGTGGATAAAAAAAAAAAAAAAAAAAAAAAAAAAACCTGTGGAAAATTCTTAAAGAGATGAGGATACCAGACCACATTACCTGCCTCCTTAGAAACCTGTATGCAGATCCAGAAGCAACAATTAGAACCAGACATGGAACAATGGACTTCTTCTAAATCAGGAAAGGCTTGTCACCCTGCTTTCAACTTATATGCAGAGTATGTCATGCAAAATGCCAGGCTAGATGAATCACAAGCTGTGATCAAGATGGCCAGAAGAAACAACAACAACCTCAGATATGCAGGTGATCCCACTCTGATGGCAGAAAGTGAGCAGAAACTAAAGAGTCTTGATCAGGGTGAAAGAGGAGAGTGAAAAGCTGGCTTAAAACTCAACATTAAAAATGCTAAGGTCATGTCATCTGGTCCCATCATGCACTTCATGGCAAATAGAAGGGGAAAAAGTGGAAACAGTGACAGATGCTCTTTTCTTGGGCACCAAAATCACTGTGGATGGTGACTGCAGCAATGAAATTAAAAGACTCTTGTTCCCTGAATGAAAAGGTATAACAAATCTAGTCAGTGCTTTAAAAAGCAGAAACATCACTTTGGCAACAAAGATCCATATACTCAAAGCTATGGTTTTTCCAGTAGTCATTTATGGATGTGAGAGTTGGACCATAAAGAAGGCTGAGTGCAGAAGAATTGGTGCTTTCAAATTGTGGTGCTAGAGAAGTCTCTTGGAAATCCCTTGGACAGGAAGGAGATCAAGCCAGTCAATTCTAAAGGGAATGAATCCTGAATATTCATTGGAAAGACTGATGCTGAAGCTCCAATACCTTGGCCATCTGATGCAAAGAGTAGACTCATTGGAAAAGACCTTTTTGCTGGGAAATATAGCAGGCATGAGGAGAAGGTGATGACATAGGATGAGATGGTTGGATAGTATCACTGACTCAATGAACCTGAGTTTGATAAATCTCTGGGAGATAGTGAAGGACAGGGAAGCCTGGCATTCTGAAGTTCATAGAGTCACAAAGAGTTGGGCTGAACTTAGTGACTGGACAACAACATGAGGCATAGGCTGGGAGGATCCAAGTCCACCTGCATGACTCTTGTCCTGTCACTCCTGAACCCCAGCAAAAGAATGAAAGTTCTCCTGTTGTGTCAACAGGGGAAAAGTACAGTCTTATTTACTGTGTTTCTCACTCCAACCTGCCGTGCTCTGGCAGAGGATGCATAGTGAGAACACTGAAAGTTCATGTAGCTGTTTCTCCCTGGTTCAATTGACAGATGAGGGGTGTGGCCAGGGTAAACTCTAAGTTTACTCCTGGGGACCAGCTAGCTGTGCTTTGTGTGAACTTGACAACTACAGCACCACAGAAACCTTCCCCATGCCCTGCATCTACTCCTCAGTATATATCAAATATACAATTTATGAGAATGCCCAGACTTCCTTAAATAAGCTCCAGTTTCCCCTCAGAAATTATGTGGGTGAGAGAGTTTTCATTCATTCTCCCTTTCTTCTTACAAAAAACACCCCAAGCCACACTCAGTGATTGCATGGCTCTGCCAAGCTTTGGCCCAGGCCTAGATTCTCTGCAACGTTGGTGCACTCTGACTAGCTCAGGGGAATTTGATCTCAAGAACAGAACTCATGGGGCCAATCGTTTCTCTAGAGAAGATCTCTCTGGGACCAGAAAATGAACCAGGGACTGATGGCCTGAGCCCCCCTATCGAGAATATTTTCACTGTCTGACAATAGAGGGAATGTCTGAAGGGGATTATCTGTTAAGCAGGGTACTGTGCAGAACTTGACCCTCTGTCTTCCATAGCTGTTGAAAGTTTAATCCCCTTCATATTCTGACGATGATTTAACTTCTCTGAAGGATACATGCTATATTCCACTGGTAATCATGGAAACCACAATCTATACACATTTTTTTTTCAACTTCCATTCGTTTCACTGCTGTCTTCACCTCCCTCCTCATCTTCTTGGATTTTGTTCCCCAGGGCCCCATGCCACAATTAGACAACCTCACATGGATCTGAGTTTTGGCTTTGAGTTCTCTGTGAGGTAAACTTTGAACTCAGGCTCAGCACAGAGGGCAGGGCCTAGAGTGAAAAGATGTTCACAAGAGAGATGGCTACTTTGCTCAAAAGGAAATTTTTTCTTGCAGCTGGCTCAGCAGGAGAGCTATTGGGGAGCTCCACATCATTTATCCCACATATGCAGATGCAGATGCTTGCTTCAAAACCCAATGGACTTACATATTGAATCTTCATACTGAGGCAGAGCTGCCACTGACCATCACTGATACAATAGGGAGCAAATATATCTGAACACATACAGGTGTATGGACCCTCTTGGACGCACATAAGATGGCAGAGTGGAAGGACTTGCACTCATCCTCTCCTGCATGAACTCCAAAATTACATCTCGCTGCTGAACAACCATCAACAGGAGAATGTTGGCTCCAACCAAATAAGATACCCTACTTCCAAGGGCAAAGGAGAAGCCACAGCAAGATGGTAGGAGGGGTGAAATCGCATTTAGAATCAAACTCCATACCCATCAGAGATGCCTGGAGGGCTCAAACAAAACCTTGTGCTCACCAGAATCAAGAGACCCCACAGAAACTGAGCCAGGCCTGCGTTTGAGTGTTTGAGTATCTCTTGCAGAGGTACGGGTCAGCAGTGGCCTGCCACAGGGGCAGTGGTTCTCAGTGCAGCAGACCTGGGTCACACAGTGTGTGGCATAAACCGTCTTGGAGGAGATCGTGATTAACCCCACCATAGAGCCACCGAGCAGAAGACCCACAAACTGAGAACAATTATACCAAATACATTCTCACACTCTTAAAGTTCTAGGACCCTCAACAGATTTCCCAACCTTGGGGATCTGGCAAAGGGACTAAGAACCACCAAAGAATTTTACTTTGGAGGCCAGTGGGATTCAATTACAGAACTTACACAGGACTGGGGAAACAGACTCTTGAAGGGCACAAACAAAACTTTGTGCACACCAGGACCCAGGAGAAAGGAGCAGTGACACTATTAGAGACTGACCCAGACATGCCTGTGAGTCTACAGGAGTCTCCGGTGGAGGCGTGGATCACCAGTGGCCTGCTACAGGGTCAGTGACACGGAGTGCAGCATTGCGTGCATGGGATCTTTTGAAGGACTTCACCATTATCTTCATTACCTCCACCATTTGGTCTCAGGTCGAGCAATAGGGAGCGAACACAACCCCATCCATCAACAGAAAATCGGACGAAAGATTTACTGAGCATGGCCCCGCCATTCAGAACAAGACCCAGTTTCCCCCACAGTCAGTCTCTCCCATTAGGAAGCTTCCATAAGCCTCTTATCCTTAAACTTCAGAGGGTAGACAGAATGAAAACCACAATCACAGAAAAATGAAACTGATCACATGGACCACAGCCTTGTCTAACTCAATGAAACTGAGAGCCATGCCATGTAGTGCCACCCAAGACAGATGGGTCATGATGGAGAGTTCTGACGAAACATGGTCCACTGTAGAAGGGAATGACAAACCACTTCAGTATTCTTGCCCTGAGAACCCCATGAACACTATGAGAAGACAAAAAGATATGACACTGAAAGATGAACTCCCCAGGTTTGTAGGTGCCCAATATGCTACAGCAGAAGAGTGGAGAAAAAGCTCCAGAAAGAATGAAGAGATGGAGCCAAAGCGAAAACAACGTCCAGTTGTGAAAGTGACTGGTGATGGAAGTAAAGCCTGATGCTGTAAAGAACAATATTGGATAGGAACCTGGAATGTCAGGCCAATGGATCAAGGTAAATTGGAAGTGGTCAAACAGGAGATGACAAGAGTGAGCATTGACATTTTAGGAACCAGTGAATTAAAATGGACTGGAATGGGCAAATTTAATTCAGATGACCGTGATGCCTACTACTGTGGATAACAATCCCTTAGAAGAATGGAATAGCCCTTATAGTCAACAAAAGAGTCTGAAATGCGGTAATTGGGTGCAATCTTAAAAAAGACAGAATGGGTCATTTTGTCCCATGGAAAATGTCCTTGGAAACGAAATGGGTTCATTTCCAAGGCAAACCATTCAATATCACAGTAAATACAATTCTGTGCCCCAACTAGTAATGTTGAAGAAGCTGAAGTTGAACAGTCCTATGAAGACCTCAAGACCTTTTAGAACTAATACCCCCCAAAGTTGCCCTTTCCTTCATAGGGTACTGTAATGCAAAAGAAAGAAGTCAAGACACACTTGGAGTAATAGGCAAATTTGGTCTTGGAGTACAAAACAAAGCAGTGGAAACACTAACAGAGTTTTGCCAAGAGAACACAGTGATCATAGCAAACACCCTCTTCCAGCAACACAAGTGAAGACTCTTCACATGGGTATCACCATATGGTTAATATTGAAAGATTGATTATATTTTTTGTAGCTGAAGTTGCAGAAGTTCTGTACAATCAGCAAAAACAAGACCAGGAGCTGACTGTGGCTCAGATCATGAACTCCTTATTGCCAAATTCAGGCTTAAATTGAAGAAAGTAGGGAAAACCACTAGACCATTCAGGTATGATCTAAATCAAATCCCTTACAATTATACAGTGGAAGTGAAAAAAGAAAAACAACCTCAAAGCAACAGATTTGCTAGACACAGTGCCTGAAGAACTGTGGACAGATGTTCATGACATTGTACAGGAGGCAGCGATCAAGATAATCCCCAAGGAAAAGTAGTGCAAAAAGGCAAATGGTTGTCCAGGGAGGCCTTACAAATAGCTTTGAAAAGAAGGGAAGCAAAAGGCAAAGCACAAAAGGAAAGATATACCCATTTGAATGCAGAGTTCCAAAGAATAACAAGCAGAGGTAAAGTCTTTCTCAGGGATCAATGTAAAGAAATAGAGGAAAAGAATAGAATGGGAAAGACTAGAGATTTCTTTAAGAAAATTAGAGATACCAAAGAAACACTTCATGCAAAGATGGGCACTATAAAGGACAGAAATGGTATGGACCTAACAGAAGCAGAAGATATTAAGAAGAGGTGCAAGAATACACAGAAGAACTATGCAAGAAAGATCTTCATGAATGGTGTGATCACTTACCTAGAGCCAGACATCCTGGAATGCAATGTCAAGTGGGCCTTAGGAAGCATCACTACTAACAAAGATAGTGGAGCTGATGGAATTCCAGTTGAGCCATTTCAAATCCTTAACGATGATGCTGTGAAAGTGCTGCTCTCAATATGCCATCAAATTTGGAAAACTCAGCAGTGGCCACAGAACTGGGAAAAGGTCAGTTTTCTTTGCAATCCCAAAGAAAGGCAATGCCAAAGAATGCTCAAACTACCGCACAATTGCACTCATCTCACATACTAGTAAAGTAATGCTCAAAATTCTTCAAGCCAGGCTTCAACAGTACATGAACCATGAACTTCCAGATGTTCAAGCTGGATTTAGAAAAGGCAGATCAGATTGCCAACATCTGTTGCATCATTGAAAAAGCGAGAGTTCCAGAAAAACATCTATTTATGCTTTATTGACTTTGCCAAATACTTTGACTGTGTGGATCACAACAATCTGTGGAAAATTCTTAAAGGGATGCGAATAAAAGACCACCTTACCTGCCTTTTAAGAAACCTGTATGCAGGTCAAGAAGCAACAGTTTGAACCAGACAAAGAACAATGGACTGGTTTCAAATTGGAAAAGAAGTACGTCAAGGCTGTGCATTGTCATCCTGCTTATTTAACTTATATACAGTACATCATGCAAAATGCCAGGCTTGATGAAGCACAAGCTGTAATCAAGATTGCCAGGAGAAATATCAATAACCTCAGATATGCAGATGACACCACTCTTATGGCAAAAATGAAGAGGAACTAAAGAGCCTCTTGATGAAAATGAAACAAGAGAGTGAAAAAGCTGACTTAAAGCTCAACATTCCAAAAAGTAAGTTCCTGGCATCCAGTCCATCACTTCATGGCAAATAGATGGAGAAACAATGAAAACAGTGACAGAGTTTATTTTTTTGGCTCCAAAATCACTGCAGATGGTGAGTGCAGCCATGAAATTAAAAAACATTTGCTCCTTGGAAGAAAAGCTATGACCAACCTAGACAGCATATTAAAAAGTAGAGACATTACCTTGCCAACAAATGTCTGTCTAGTCAAAGCCATAGTTTTTCCAGTAGTCATGTATGGATGTGAGATTTGGACTGTAAATAAATCTTTTTTGGCTGAGTGCCGAAAATTTGATGCTTTTGATGTGTGTTATTGGAGAAGACTCTTGAGAGTCCCTTGGACTTCAAGGAGACTCAACCAGTCAGTCCTAAAGGAAATCAGTCCTGACTATTCATTGGAAGGACTGCTGCTGAAGCTGAAACTCCAATACTTTGGCCACCTGATGCAAAGCACTGACTCACTGGAAAAGACCCTGATGTTGGGAAAGATTGAAGGCTGGAGGAGAAGGGGACAACAGGGGATGAGATGGTTGGATGGCATCACTGACTCGATGGACATGAGTTTGAACAAGCTTTGGGAGTTGGTGATGGACATCAAAACTGGCGTGCTGCAGTCCATGAGGTCGCAAAGAGTCAGAAATGACTGAGTGACTGAAGTGAACTGAACTGCACCATGGTGAGCCATGTGCAAGTTCCCCATAACAAGCAGAGGATAACTATTTTAAAGAGAGGGAAAACAAGTTGGGAGGACTAATGTAAAGAAAGGGTTCATCAAATGAATTGAGAGTTCCAAGTATAGTGACTTTCTTTTGGCAGAGACCTGACGGTCACATTGGTCAAGCTCTTGACAGGCAAGAAGAGAAGTCTTTCTTCTTGATGTACTTTACTGGGTCATCACTGTAGGGCATGAGAGCTCCCCATTCTGGCCTCCAAACACTGATTTTTTTTTTAATTGAAGGAAAATTGCTTTATAATGTTGTGTTGGTTTCTGCCCTATGACAATACAAATCAAGCATAATTATACATATGTCACCTAGCTCTTGAGCCTCCCTACCCTCCTCAAGCCCTCCCCTGTAGGTAATCACAGAGCACCAGGCTGGACTTCCTGTGTTATATAGCATCCCCTCACCAGTGGTCTATTTTACACACGGTAGTGTATATATGTCGATGCTACTTTCTCTGTTCATCCCACTCTTTTCTTCCCCCACTGTATCCACAAGTCCATTCTCTATATCCGACTCTCCACCAAATTCTTTTATTTGAGATTTCTGTGTATTAAATTTTCGTATTTGTTAAGTAGTGAAGCTGAGTGGGAACACTTGTAACTAGGATACTCTGAAAACCTCACTGAGTTCTATGTTCTTGCCTACATAAAACAAATTATCAGGCACAGTAAAATAAAGCTGAGGAGATATTTTTGTGAGTGTGTTTGTGTACCTGCAGACCTAAACTTTTTTTTTTATTCGCTTTGTGACTCTGTGATATTCATCCTAAATTGTGGTTCTGATTTAATTTTTTAGAAATTCTAAGAATTCAGCCTAACTTCTCTGCTGATGCTGTGCTCAGGTACAGCTCTCTCTGAAATATAAACTTTCTGAAGTGATGACAGAGTAATTTCAATACTAGATTGTAATTGGTCAGAAAACTTGGCTTTTATTTATTAACAACAACAACAAAAAAAAGCCAACATCTCCTGCCACTTTAGAATTTACAGAAATCTCTCACATGTTGTATGTTTGACTCTTGCAAGAACCCACTCTATAAGGAAATGGTACAAATGCTATGTTTACTTCAGTTTGACAGATGAAGAAGCCAGAACTCAGAGATAGGAAGTTGCTTCTGCTTAAGTTCATGTATTTATGGAGTAAACCCTAAAATCTGATTTCATATACATTTCACTCTAGGTCCAGCTATCTATCACTCCTCACTGATCTTCAAGTAGTTTTTTCACCTGTTTCATCTGGTGTTGGAGACCAGCAGCCTGTTTCAGAGAGGTCATGATCTTATTGAACCACTCAGCAGAGAACCCAAGACACACCTTTCACATGGCTAATCTGTCTCCCCTTTATCCAGGTTCCTTCAGGGCCAAAAATTGCCTTCAAATCAGCATCCCCTGTCCCCACATGAAGTAATCCTCTGCCTGTAGCTGACTAAAAAACAAACCCTACTATGGACTTAGGAGCCATTTCTTCACCATGCTGGTGTAATACAAAATGGAAGAAGGGGGCTTGATTTTTACTTTATTGTTAAAAGGAAAAAAAAAAAAAAAACACTTCTTCAGGTATCATCTTTCATAGATTTTACAACAAGCATGACAGAACAGCATGCTACTGTCATTATGCTCACATGACAGCAAGTAAGTCAGGGCACCAGCACACAAAGCAGCTAACATGCCTAACCACAGCAACCCGCATAGTAAATACAGAGCCAGGATAACACCTTTGAGCCTTGGACCCACTGGTTTCTAGTCCACTGTGTCCACTATGGGCCCAGGAGGCAACTTCTATAATATCATCAACAGTACTTTCTTTCATGTGTTGAGAGTTCTCCTTGATGCTTCCCACATTTAACCATGCTCATTCTATTCTCTGTGCCTGTGTTCCCTTTTTCCTAATTCTACTAGGAATACCTTTATAACCTCCCCTCTCTCTGTAGAAATCCTATCTGCCCATCTAGTTCCAGTTTTGCAAGTCCCTTCTACCACCTTTTCAAATGTACCACTTCATATCCATCTCTTTCTACTCAAAAACCTAGCTGAACTTAAAGCCACATAATTAATGGCTGCTGTATTTCTTTCCTTTTTACATTTTTTCTTAATTAATGAATATGTTTTAATTAGAGAATCATTACTTTACATTATTGTGATGGTTTTTGCCATACATCAACATGAATTGGCCACAGGTATACATGTATCCCCCCACATCCTGACCCCCCTTCCCATCTCCCTCACCACCCTATCCTGCTGGGTTGTCCCAGAGCACTGGCTTTAGGTGGCCTTCTTCATGCATCGAACTTGCACTGCTACTCTATTATACATATGGTAATGCACATGTTTCAATGCTATTCTCTCAAGTCATGCCACCCTAGCCTTCTCTCACCAAGGCCAAAAGTCTGTTCTTTACATTTGTGTCTCCTTTACTGCCTTGCATGTAGGGTTGTCAGTACCGTCTTTCTAAATTCCATATATATGTGTTAATATACAGTATTTGATTTCCCTTTCTGATTTACTTCACTCTGCATAATAGAGTCCGATTAATTCACCTCATTAGAACTGACTCAGATGCATTTCTTTTTATAACTGAGTAATATTCCATGTGTATACATACCACAACTTCTTTATCCATTCATCTGCTGATGGACATCTAGGTTGTTCCCATGTCCTAGCTATTGTAAATAGTGCTGCTGCAATGAATGTTATGGTACATGTGTCTCTTTTGGTTCTGGTTTCCTTGGGGTATATGCCCAGAAGTGGGATTGCTGGGTCATATGGCAGTTCTATTCCCAGTTTTCTAAGGAATCTCCACACTGTTCTCCACAGTAGCTATACCAGTTTCCATTCTCACCAAAACTGTAAGAGTGTTTCATTTTCTTGACACCCTCTCAAACATTTATCATTTGTAAAACTTTTGATGATGGTCATTCCGACTGGTGTGAGATGATACCTCACTGAAGTTTTGAATTGCATTTCTTTAATAATGAGTGATGTTGAGCGTCTTTTCATGGGCTTATTCAGTTCAGTTCAGTCGCTAAGTCATGTCCAACACTTTGTGACCCCATGGACTGCAGCTTGCCAGGCCTCCCTTTCCATCACTAACTTCCAGAATTTACCCAAACTCATGTTCACTGAGTCGGTGATGCCATCCAACCATCTCATTCTCTGCTGTCTCCTTCTCCTCCCGCCCTCAATCTTTCCCAGAATCAGGGCTCTTTTCAAATAAGTCAGCTCTTCACATCAGGTGGCCAAAGTATTGGAGTTTGAGCTTCAACATCAGTCCTTCCAATGAACACTCAGGACTGATCTCCTTTAGGATGGACTAGTTGGATCTCCTTGCAGTCTAAGAGACTCTCAAGAGTCTTCTCCAACACCACAGTTCAAAAGCATCAATTCTTCGCTGCTCAGCTTTCTTTACAGTCCAACTCTCACATCCATACATGACTACTGGAAAAACCATAGCCTTGACTAGACAGACCTTTGTTGGGTAAGTAATGTCTCTGCTTTTTAATATGCTGTCTAGGTTAGTCATAGCTTTTCTTCCAAGGAGCAAGTGTCTTTTAATTTCATGGCTGCAGTCACCATCTGCAGTGATTTTGGAGCCTTAGAAAATAAAGTTTGTCATTGCTTCCACTATTTCCCCATCTATTTGCCATAAAGTGATGAGACCAGGTGCCATGATCTTCATTTTCTGAATGTTGAGCATTAAGCCAACTTTTTCACTCTCCTCTTTCACTTTCATCAAGAGGCTATTTAGTTCTTCACTTTCTGCCATAAGGATGGTGTCATCTGAGGTTTTTGATATTTCTCCTGGCAATCTTGATTTCAACTTGCACTTCATGTAGGCCAGCATTACTCATGATATACTCTGCATATAAGTTAAATCAGCAGGGTAACAAAATACAGCCTTGACGTACTCCTTTTCTTATTTGGAACCAGTCTGTTCTATGTCCAGTTCTAACTGTTGCTTCCTGACCTGCATACAGATTTCTCAAGAAGCTGGTGAGGTGGTCTGGTATTCCCATCACTTTCAGAATTTTCCATAGTTTATTGTGATCCACACGGTCAAAGGTTTTGGCATTGTCAGTAAGGCAGAAATAGACGTTTTTCTGGAATCTCTTGCTTTTTCGATGATCCAGCAGATGTTGGCAATTTGATCTCTGGTTCCTCTGCCTTTTCTCAAATCAGCTTGAAAAACTGGAAGTTCACAGTTCATGTATTGTTGAAGCCTGGCTTAGTGAATTTTGAGCATTACTTTACTAGCGTGTTAAATGACTGCAATTGTGTGGTATTTTGAGCATTCTTTGGCATTTCTTTTCTTAGGGATTGGAATGAAAACTGACTTTTTCCAGTCCTGTGGCCACTGCTGAGTTTTCCAAATTTACTGGCATATTGAGTGCAGCACTTTCACAGCATCATCTTTCAAGGTTTGAAATAGGTTTCCTGGAACTCCACCACCTCCACTAGCTTTGTTCATAGTGATGCTTCCTAAGACCCACTTGGCTTCACATTCCAGGATGTCTGGCTCTAGGTGAGTGATCACACCATCTGAGTTGTGAAGATCTTTTTTGTATAGTTCTTCTGTGCATTCTTGCTACCTCTTCTTAATATCTTCTGCTTCTGTTAGGTCCACACAATTTCTTTATGTCTTCTTTGGATAAATGTCTGTTTAGGTCTTTAACCCACTTTTTGATGGTTTTTGTTGTTGTTGTTGAGCTCTATGAGCCGCTTGTACATTTTGGCGATTAATTCTTAGTCAGTTTCTTTTGCTATTATCTTTTCCCATTCTGAGGGCTTTCTTTTCACCTAGCTTATATTTTCCTTCATTGTGCAAAAGCTTTTAAATTTAATTAGGTCCCATTTGTTTATGGTTGTTTTTATTTCCATTACTCTGGGAAGCGGCTCATAGAGGGTAGTGCTGTGATTTATGTTGGAGAGTGTTCTGCCTATGTTCTCCTCCAAGAGTTTTATAGTTTCTGGTCTTACATTTAGCTCTTATTCCATTCTGAGTTTATTTTTGTTTATAGTGTTAGAAGCTCCAATACTTTGGCCACCTGATGCAAAGAACTGACTCATTGGAAAAGACATTGATGCTGGGAAAGATTGAAGGCAGGAGGAGAAGGGGATGACAGAGGATAAAATGGTTGGATGGAATCACCAACTTGATAGACATGAGTTTGAGCAAGCTCCCGGAGTTAGTGATAGACAGGGAAGCCTGGCACGCTGCACTCCATGGGGTCGTAAAGAGTTGGATATGACTGAGTGCCTGAACTGAATTAAATTTGTCCACTCTCATCCATTTTAGCTCACTGCTTCCCAAAATGTCGATATTCATTCTTGCCATTTCCTACTTGACCACATCCAATTTATGTTGATTCATTGACCTAATGTTTCAGGTTCCTGTGCAATATTGTTCTTTACAGCATCAGTCTTTACTTTCACCACCAGACACATCCACAACTGTGTGTCATTTCCTGTTTAGCCTCTTCATTCTTTTTGGAGCTATTTCTCTGCTCTTCCCCAACAGTATATTGGACACTTACCAACCTGGGGGGTTCATCTTCCAGTGTCGTATCTTTTTGCCTTTTCATACTGTTCATGTGGTTCTCAAGGTAAGAATACTGAAATGGTTTGCCATTCCATTCTCCAGTGGACCATATTTTGTCAGAACTCTCCACAATGACCCATCCATAAGAAAGAAAGAAAGGGGTGGGTGAGAAAGCAAATGAGGACTGATTTTTAAATGATGATTATATAGCTGATTCTTTTTGTTGTACAAAAAGTAACTAATCCAACATTGTAAAGCTTTATACGAGGTGTTATGTGTATGCTCAGTTGCGTCCAACTCTGCCCTCATTGACTGTAGCCTCCCAGGCTCCTCTGCTTATGGGATTTTCCATGCAAAAATACCAGAGTGGGATTTCCTCCTGCAGTAAATCTTTCTGACCCAGGGATCAAACTTACTTCTCCTGTGTCTTCTGCACTGGCAAGTGGTTTCTTTACCACTAGCACTACCTGGGAAGCCCCAATAAAATAAACACCTTTTAAAAAATACTAGCAGAATTAAAAAAAAAAATAAATGATAATTAAAGAAGACAATTGAGGCGATAAAAACACATTTTGCTTAACCTTTCATAAAGTGGACAATTTCTTCTGGAAAAACTGCACTCAGAAGAGGAAGACAGGAAGCTTGTATACAATAGAGAAGAAGGAAGAGAAAAATGGAAACTACCTGATTGGCTGGGGCTGCAGAGTCACTGTTGTTTGGGATGTGATGAGCAAGGAGATAAGTTGAGAAGCCAGGGCTGGCTTGTCTTGGGGCCAGCTGACCACATGCATGTGGTTCTGGTCAAGCAGAGCATTTATAAGGACACAAAAGTTCCCTATGTTTCAGCTTGCTGATATGGCACCCAGACAGGAGCAGATCCATGTTGGATTCTCATGATTTTGGGGCTGACTGGGCACTCTGGTCACTGCCCAGCATCTCCAGAGAAGATGGGACTACTTCACTGACCTCTTTCCCTCTTTACTTGTTTTCACTCATTTGTTCCCTTTTAGTGCGTTGCATTTTCTTCCCACCTCCCCTCCCCCAAAGTCGATTTACATAGATTCTCAGAAAACAAGAGCAAGAGGTGACCTTGGGTCAATCCAGCCACTCAGGAGAAGGGACCTTGAGTCTTTCCCTCCAGCGGGCAGGGCGGGTGGGTTGGGGTCCCCAAGCTGCGTCCCACACATGAAGGAACCCATGGCTGGCTCCTTGGAGGCAGAGGTGGAGACGGAGAGGATGGGGCTGACACTCCGAAGGCTGAGGTAAAACTTGTCAGTTTATTCACGGGGATGTGGCATCAGGGGCTCCTTGGTGCCTGAGTCGTCCTCGTGACCCAGAAGCAGCTGTTGGCCTCTCCTCCTCATGGTTGTTGTGGGAGAACATCTTGGGGCCCTTGTGAGGTGGGGAGTCAAGGCCTGGGTCCTTGCATGCCACTGGTTCCTCACCCACCCTGGTCCCCAGGCCCTGATTCTGGATGATGGCATATCCTCGTGGCCCTAGCCTTTGCCCTCTTCCTGCTTCCTGTGTGTGTGTGTGTGTGTGTGTGTGTGTGTATAACACAGTGAAATATTACCCAGCCACCAAAAACTAATTATAATTTTGTCATTTGAAACTACATGGATGGACCCAAAGGTTATTCTGCTTAGTGAAATAAGTCAGAGAAAGACAACTACTCTATGTTATCACTTATATGTGGACTAATAAATAAAATAAATGAATAAATATAATAAAACAGAATCAGCTTCACTTATATAGAGAACAAACTAGTAATTACTAGTGGGGAGAGATCAGTGCAGATGGGCATGGCAGGGGTAATGAAATAAGAGGTACACCCTACTATGTATAAAATAAATGAGTTACAAGCATATATCTTACAACATAGGGAATATAGGCAATATTTTATAATCATTTTATAATCACTTTAAAT
This sequence comes from Bos taurus, assembly GCF_002263795.3. Classification (NCBI taxonomy): domain Eukaryota; kingdom Metazoa; phylum Chordata; class Mammalia; order Artiodactyla; family Bovidae; genus Bos; species Bos taurus. The sequence continues at coordinate 84,623,637 of NC_037357.1, read as the reverse complement.
TAAGTATAAAATATAAAATGTTAAATCACTATGCTGTACGCCTGAAACTAATATAATGTTGTAAACGAATTGCACTTCATTAAAATTTTAAAAATCAAAAAGGATATAACACATAGACAAACACACAAAGAAACTGTGCATCAAGAAGTGAGTAGAGTTAAGTATTTAAAGTGGTGAAAAAAATCTATACCAATCTAGAATTCTGGATCCATTTGAATTGTCTTTTAAAACTGATTGAGTTACTTCATTCATGATCCTATGTTTAAGGCAGCAAAAGAGACAAAGATATAAAGAACAGACTTTTGGACTATGTAGCAGTCCACAAGGTCACTAAGAGTCAGACACGACTGAGTGACTTCACCTTCACTTTTCACTTTCATTCATTGGAGAAGGAAATGGCAACCCACTCCAGTGTTCTTGCCTGGAGAATCCCAGGGACGGGGGAGTCTGGTGGGCTGCTGTCTATGGGGTCACACAGAGTCAGACACGACTGAAGCGATGCAGCAGCAGCAGCAGCAGGAAAAGGTGAGAGTGGGATGATTTGAGAGAATAGCATTGAAACGTGTATAGTACCATATATAAAGTAGATGACCAGTGCAAGTTCAGTGCATGAAGCAGGGCACGCAAAGCTAGTGCTCTGGGACAACCCAGAGGAATGGGGTGAAGAGGGAGGTGGGGGGTGTTCAGGATGGGAGGGACACATGTGCAACTGTGGCTGATTCACATCGATGTATGGCAAAAACCACAATAGTGTAAAGTAATTATCCTCCAATTAAAATAAATTAATTTTAAAAAGTGATTGAGATACAGATTTTTTTAAACCAACAAAAATTGAGAGCACTAGTTGTCAGTGGACGTACATTTTAAGAATTTGTTTTTAAAAATCTTCAGAAAATTTGGAATGTTATATGCCAGAAATTATGTTATACATAAATAAAGGAAAAGTACTGGGGAAGTTGATGGCAAAAGAAAAATAATATTTTCCTTATCCTTAATAGACAACTGTGTGTTTAAAATCATGGTATTAAGCTTGTAAGAAGTGATTATATATTTGGGGTAAATGAAATGAATGATAAAAGTTTCATAAGGGAAAGTGAGAAACTGAGAATACTCTAAGTCCTTGAATTACATGTGAAGTAATATAATGCTACTTGAAAAATGGATTTGAATTAGTTTTAATTGTATATTGCAAACACAAGGGAAATAAAAATATGTCTTAAAGTACAATGAGGTACCAAGAAAGGAGAATGATGGGATGATATAAAACGCTGAATTAAAACAAAAGAAGGCAGATAAGTCATGGAAGACCAAAATTAAAAGAAAGAACAAAACTATAAATAGAAAACTGTTACACACAGTATTTATTTTTCTCTTTCTGACTTACTTCACTCTGTATAATAGATTCTGGGCCCATCCATTAATGATCCATATCATTTTATGGCTGATTAATATTCCGTTGTATTTATTTACCACATCTTCTGCACTGCCATGTGTAAAACAGACAGCTAGTGTAGTACCTGCTGTATAGTGCATGGAACTCAGCTAGGTGCTCCATGGTGACCTAGATGGGTGTCTGGGGGTTGTGGGAGGGAAACCCAAGAGGGAAGGCATATATGTGTATGTATGTATATATATATATATATATATATATATATATATATACACATACATACACACACACACACACACACACACACTGTTGTACAGCAGAAACTAACATTGTAAAGCAACTATACCCCAATTAAAAAATAAGTAACAAAATTGGCACATATCAATCCAGCTATATCAATATTAACTTAAAAGTTAATGGCTTACATCATCAACAAATCTCAAACAATAAATACTGGAGAGGATGTGGAGAAAAGGCAACCCTCTTGCACTGTTGGTGGGAATATAAATTGATACAGCTACTATGGAATACAGTATGTGAAAATGAAAGTCGCTCAATCTTGTCCGACTCTTTGTGACCCCAGGGACTGTAGAGTCCATGGAATTCTCCAGGCCAGAATACTGGAGTGGGTAGCCTTTCCCTTCTCCAGGGAATCTTCCTAACCCAGGGATCAAACCCAAGTACTACCATATTACCCAGCGATCCCAGTACTAGGCATATACTCTGAGAAAACCAAAATTGAAAAAGACACATGTACCCCAATGTTCACTGCAACACTATTTACAATAGCTAGGACATGGAAGTAACCTAGGTGTCCATTGACTGATGGAATGGATAAAGAAGCTTGTATATACAGCCATAAAAGGAATACATTTGAGTCTGTTCTAATGATGTGAATGAACCTAGAACCTATTATGCAGAGTGAAGTAAGTCAGAAAGAACAAAACAAACATCATATATTAATGCATATATATGAAATCTAGAAAGACAGTACTGGTGAACTTATTTGCAGGGCAGAAATGGAAGCACAGACATAGAGAACAGACTTGTGGACTTGGGGGTGGGGGTAAGGAAGGAGAGTGTGGAACGAGTGCAGAGAGTAACATGGGAATATACACTATCATATGTAAAATAGATGTCCAATGGGAATTTGCTGCATGACTCAGGGAACTCAAACTGGGGTTCTTTAACAATCTAGAGGGGTGGGATGATGTAGGACATGTGAAGGACATTCAAAAGGGAGGGAACATATGTATATCTATGGCTGATTCATGTTAATGTATGGAAGAAACCAACATAATATTGTAAAGCAATTATCCTTCAATTAAAAATAAATAAAATTTAAAAAATTTAATGCCATAAATGCACCAATTAAAAAACAGAGACTGAGAGTGGATCATAAAACAACACCCAGTCATATGCTTTCTATTTTAAAAAATCACATTAAATGTAGAAGCACATAGATACTGAAAGTAAAGGAATGGGCTGAGAGGGTGGAGTAGGAGATAGCAGCTTCTCTTCTTTGACAAATAACTACAATTAGATAGCTTCCCAGGAATGAAAAATGTTCTGTGATAGCTCAGGAGATCACTTAAGAAGTTTTATTTTCTTTTATTTTGTTCCAAAGTGGAATGAAAACCCTGAGAATAACTGTCTGTTTCAAATTGCCTGCATTATCCCATCCCCCAGGCTGGTACTGCTCAATACCAAGAGGTAACTTCCCAGCCTAAGAGAGTTTGGAAAAGGAGAGAGAGTGAGCAGATAGGCTTGCCAGCTATTTAGTGCACCACATTAAGAACCTGCTTTGGGTTGACCTCACCTATAAATGGGACTTCCCTGATGGCTCAGCGAATCTGCCTGCAATGCAGGAGACACAGGACATGCAGGTTCGATCTCTGGGTAAGGAAGATCCCCTGGAGGAGGAAATAGCAACCCATTCCATTATTCTTGCTTGTAAAATTCTATGGACAGAGGACCCTGGCAGGTTACAGTCAATAGGGTCACAAAGAGTTGGACACAACTGAGCATGCACACACCTATAAATAAAAGCTGAAATGTACAGAGATGGATAGGAACAAGGAAGAAGGGCAGAGGCTACCTGTGTCAGGCCCATGGCAGGAGTGACTGTGGTTCCCAATGGCCTGATCTGTGGTTCCCATCAGCCTTCACTACTGATGACCTCAATAGCCCTACTGTATGCTGCAGATATGCCGAGCTTACATCACTCAGGACTTCATCATGGACCAGAGAGAACTGGTCCATAGATGACCTCAGCATCTTTTGCCAATGACAATCCCAAAACTTTTCACAGTCACAAAAGCCTGTTGCCTGAGTCCCTTCCTGCTCACCCCTTTTCCCTCAGCAGCCCAGTCCAGCATCTCCATAAAAGCCTTTGGCCCTGGGATTTGCACTGGTAGTCAACCCTAGCCTCTGCAGCTGTGCCTTGGCCAAATCCAACTACAGTGATAGGATCTGCAGCTAGCACTTGTAGATGAACAAGGACATGAAAATAGCCCAGAGTCTTGAAGTTTCTCAAGATCTGACATGATTGTGCTCAGATCTGACATGATTCTTGTCACTGGATTTTACTATTGTACATGTACCCATGGCTATCCCTTGCAGCAACACACTGAGATCAAAGGCCTCTACAGATGCTCATGGGCTCATATCTGGCCCTGACTACCGTCACTGGCCTGTATCACTGCACACATGCACAGCTAGAAACTATAGCCTTGCACTTGCATGCTCTAAGCTCTGTCACCAGCCTCCACCGCCTTCACAGCTGTGTATGCATTTGGCTAGCTCCTGCAGGTACATGAGTGCACACTGACAGCCCAGGCCAGCACAGCTGTTTGTGCACCCAGATCTAGCCCCAACTACTGTCACTAGTGTGCACCACCAGACATGCCCACAGCTAGTACCTACAGTCTTACACTTTACTACTGCTAGCTCCAACTCCTGTCCATATCCTCCACTGCCATGTATGTGTTCATGGTAAGCCCCTGCAATCACACAAGGACATGAAGAACATGCCAACAGGCAAGACCTCACAGGTGCCTCTGCATCAGGAGCTGGTCCTAATCCCTGTTGGAGGCCTGCACCTCATGTAAGCCAACACCTAAAGGAACAAACATGTCCCTGCACTCTGTTAGCTTCTATTCCCATCATGGGCCACTGCCTTTGTTCACAAAGCCTGTGCATAGCCCCTGTAGCCTCATGAGTTCATGTCAACAGCCCAGGTCTTTACAGCTCCTCAGGTGCCCTGAGTTAGCACAGACTCCTGTCACTGGCCTATGCCACCATACCTGAACAGAAGGAACTCCTGCAGACATATGCTTGCACAAAATCTTCCCCAACTACCTTCAGTGGAGCACTTGCCATACAAGATATCTGTGGATAGCCACGAAAACCATAGAAGTACACACTGACAGACTGGGATATCACAGTTGCTTGTTTACTTGTAGTTGGCCCCAGCCCCTGCCACTGACTCTAGACCTCACCACAGCTCATGTGCCTGTAGCCAGCCCCTGCTACTATGCAGGAACCTGCTTGGTCCACATAGCCAAGCATGTGCATTTGGGCCATTGGTTCTGGTCACCACCACCACATTCCTCACTGCTGAATCTGGAGGAAATGCTGAGGACTCCATTAGTCTTTGCAGCCACAACAAACCCTTCATTGACTCACTGTCAAGGATCACATAGCTGTCCATGTTATGAACACCACCTGCATGAACTGAGAAAACATTACATCCCACTTGGCACAACATATCTTTAGACCCAGGGCCACAGCACATTCTAGCATTCCACCCAAGGACAGCTGAATGACCTTCATTACTAAAGACATTCTATAAAGTGTAGACTAGTTTACTGCCACTTCAAATTTGCAGACACCTATGAAGGCTATAAGGATCACAAAGAAAGAGAGAAACATGATTCTCCCATAGGAATACAATAAACCTCCAACAACTGGCCTCAAAAAATGGAGAGCCATGAACTGCCTGAGAAAAAATTCAAAACACTTGTTCTAAAGAAGCTCAGAAAGCTACAGGAGAAAAGAGATTTACAATTAACAAAATCAGAAATACAACACAGGAACAAAATGAGAAATTCAATAAAGATATAAAAATATTTTTAAAAATAAAAAGTTTGAAGCTAAATAATAGAATGAACTACAAATGGAATGTGCATGCATGCTAAGTCACTTCAGTTGTGTCCAACCCTTGTGACCCTATGGACTGTAGTTCTCCAGGCTACAGTCCCATCTATCCATGGGATTCTCCAAGCAAGAATACCAGAGTCGGTTGCCATGCCCTCCTCCAGGGGATCTTCCTTATCCAGGGATTGAACCCATGTCTCTTATGTCTCCTGTGTTGGCAGGTGGGTTCTTTACCACTAGCACCACCTGGAAAACCCAAAAATGGAATAGACAACTCCAATACCAACTCAATCAAACAAAAGAATCAGCAAATGTGAAGGCAAGTTACTTGAAATTATTCAGGCAGAGTAAAAAGAGCAAATAGTGAAAAGAAATCAAGAAAGCTGATGGGACTTCGGTAACACCAACTAACTAAACAGTATTTACATTGCAGGAATCCCAGAAGTAGAAAAGAGAGAGAGAAAGGGAAGATAGATTATTTTAAAAATAATGAAATGAAAAATTTTTCCAAATCTGGGGCTTTCCCCAGATGAACATCCAGGCACATAAAAATTAAAGATCTTAAATTAGGTTCAACTCAAGGAAGACTTCACCAAGGCAGTTAAAATAAAACTGTCAAAAAATTGAAGACAATGGACAGAATCTTGAAGCAGTAAGATGAAAGAAGCTTTTTACACAAAAAAGAACCCCCCGATAAAGCTATAAGCAGGTTTCTCAGCAGAAATCTTGCAGGCCAGGTGAGAGTGGGATAATATATTCAGAAAGTGCTGAAAGAAAAAATAACCTGTCAGCCAAGAATACTTTACCTGGTAAAGTTACCTTTATGAAAACAAAATGAGAAAAAGATGTTTCCAAATAAAAATCAGAAGATTATTACCCCTAGAACTGCCTTATAAGAAATACTAATGGGAGTTCTTCAAGCATAAAAGAAGGAATGCTAGCTAGTAACATGAAATCATGTAATGGTATAAAACTGGCAGGGAAGCCCAAAGTAAAGGCAAATATAGAGTCAAATTCAAAATATATTAATATTCAATGACATATATACATTATAACCTTAGTGTAAAGGTTAAAAACAAAATAATTTAAAAATGTAAAGCTACATTTGTTAATAATTTGTTAATGGATATACAATATTAAAAGATGTAAATTGTGATACCAAAAATATACAGTGTGTTTGGGAGAAAGAAAACTGTTGACATTTTGTATGCTAAAAAATTTATGTTGTTAACAGTTTAAATCAGACTGTTATAAGGTGTTTTTTTTTTTTTTTAAATTTTATTTTATTTTTAAACTTTACATAATTGTATTAGTTTTGCCAAATATCAAAATGAATCCACCACAGGCATACATGTGTTCCCCATCCTGAACCCTCCTCCCTCCTCCCTCCCCACACCATCCCTCTGGGTCGTCCCAGTGCTCCAGCCCCAAGCATCCAGTATCGCGCATCGAACCTGGACTGGCAACTCGTTTCTTGCATGATATTTTACATGTTTCAATGTCACTCTCCCAAATCTTCCCACCCTCTCCCTCTCCCACAGAGTCCATAAGACTGTTCTATACATCAGTGTCTCTTTTGCTGTCTCGTACACCAGGTTATTGTTACCATCTTTCTAAATTCCATATATATGCGTTAGTATACTGTATTTCTGTTTTTCCTTCTGGCTTACTTCACTCTGTATAATAGGCTCCAGTTTCATCCACCTCATTAGAACTGATTCAAATGTATTCTTTTTAATGGCTGAGTAATACTCCATTGTGTATATGTACCACTGCTTTCTTATCCATTCATCTGCTGATGGACATCTAGGTTGCTTCCATGTCCTGGCTATTATAAACAGTGCTGCGATGAACATTGGGGTACACGTGTCTCTTTCCCTTCTGGTTTCCTCAGTGTGTATGCCCAGCAGTGGGATTGCTGGATCATAAGGCAGTTCTATTTCCAGTTTTTTAAGGAATCTCCACACTGTTCTCCATAGTGGCTGTACTAGTTTGCATTCCCACCAACAGTGTAAGAGGGTTCCCTTTTCTCCACACCCTCTCCAGCACTTATTATTTGTAGACTTTAGGATCGCAGCCATTCTGACTGGTGTGAAATGGTATCTCATAGTGGTTTTGATTTGCATTTCTCTTCAACATCACTCATTATCAGAGAAATGTTATAAGGTGTTTTATGTAAACCTCATTGTAACCATAAAGCAAAAACCTATGGTCGATACACAAAGGTGAAAGAAATCAAAGTATATTACTACAGAAAATTACTAAATCACAAAGACATCAAGAAAGAAAAATATGTAACAAAGAATCTATAAAATTCTCAAAAAAAAATTAGGAAATGGCAAAAGACCTTAAAAGTGAAAAGCAAAGGTGTTAGTCGCTCAGTTGTGTCTGACTCTTGTAACTCCATGGAATGTAGCCTGCCAGGCTCCTCTGTTCCTGGAATTCTCCAGGTAAGCATACTGGAGTAGGTTGCCTTTCCCTTCTCCAGGGGATTTTCCTGACCCAGAGACTGAACCCTGGGTCTCCTGCATTGCAGGCAGATTCTTTACTACTTGAGCTCCTAGGGAAGTCCCCAGTAAGTCCTCACTTGTTAATAATTATTTTAAATCTAAATAGACTATTTTGTCCAATCAAAGGATACGGTGGTTAAATGGATTTTTTAAAAAAGACTCAACCATAAGCTGCCTACAGTGAACTCATTACAGATTTAAGGACATACATATGCTCGAAGTAAATGACTGAAGAAGATATTCCACATACATAAAAGCCAAAAGAGAGCAAGGTTAGCTATACTTATTACAGAAAAAAATAGATTTTAAGACAATAACTGTAATAAGAGAGAAAGAAATAATGTAATGAATATGTGATAAATTCCTCAACAGAAAATATCTCCAATATTAGACCACCTAAATAAATAAGGCAATTTATGACAGATCCAGAGGTATAAATAGACAGCAATACAATAATAGTAGGGGACATCAGTAACCAACTATGAGCAAAAAGTAAATAATACAGATAGAAAAATCAATAAAGAAACACTGGACCTGAACAACTTAGATCAAATGAACCTAACAGATATATGAAGAAAGCAAACATCCAAAGCAACAATTCATATTCTTAAGCTCATGAAATAGTCTCTAAGATAAATACTATGTTTGGCACAAAAGAAATCTTAACAAATTCAAGAAGATTGAATACATAGCAGGTATCTTTCCTGACTCCAATGGTATGAAACTAAACATAAATTAATAACAGGAAAAAAAAAACTAAAAAATCACAAATATGTGGAAATTGAACAAAACACCACTGAAAAAGCAATGGAATGGGAGGTGAGAGGGAGGTTCAGGTAGGAGGGGGCATATGTATACCTATGGCTGATTGATGTTGGTGTATGGCAGAAACTAACACAATATTGTAAATCAATTATCCTCCAATTAAAAAATAAATAAAGTAAAAATAGGCACAACCTAAAACAAATTTAGATACACTCTGGGATGCAATGATGTATCAATATATTCAAATCAATATATGTGATATGCCACAATAATAAAATAAAGGATTAAAAAGTAGAAATTAACATTAGACTTAAATTTAAGAGCTAACACAAAGACATTTCTAGGAGAAATGATAAGAAAAAAATGTAAGGGAAATTGGATAGGACAAAAGTAAATAAGTAGCCAAAACTATGAAGTAAAATGGACAAAATCAATAAATAGGATATTATCCAAATTAAAATAATTCATTCTAATAAGGACACTGTTAGGAAAATGAAAGGTAAAACACAGAATGGGAGATAATAGCTGCAAATATATAACCCTCAAAGGTCTTGTAATTAGAATATATTAAAAAGTGCTAAAAATTAGTAACAAGTAAACAAACTAAACAAGTATTATGGGAAAGTATTTGAACAGACACTTCACCAAATGAGATAAATGGGCGGCAATTAAGATTCTCATGAAAAGATAATCAACATTATAAGCAACGAGGAGATAATCATTAAAACTAAAATGATATATCACAATGCACCTATTAGAATGGTTCAAATAATAAAAGACTCATCATATGAAGCCTCCATGAGTAAATATGTTGTTACAGATATTTGGAAACAATTTGGTGGTTTCTTAAAATGTTAAACATACAGTTAACATAGTGCTGCTCTTAAGATTTTATCTAAGTGAAATGAAAGCATAGGTATCTCAAAGACGTGTACATGCAGCTTATTTGTAGTGTTCAAAACTGAAAACAGCCCAACTAGTCATATGATGAGACATCATACAACAATAATAAGAAATAACATTGCTCAAAATAACAGCATTGGAAAAAATCTCAAAATAGCAGAGTTAAAAAAGACAAAAAAAAAAAAATAGAGACTATAGTATATTATTGCATTTATGTAAAATTCAACAAAATGCAAAGGGCATTTAGTGAAATGAAGATAATAGTGAAAGAAAGCAGATCAATGGCTGCCTAGGGATAGGGATGGGCTAAGTAGAGAGGAAAATAATACAAAGGGGGAAAAATGTTTTTGGAGGTAATGGGTATGGTAACCACTTTGATTGTGGTAAGGGCTTCAGGAAAATTTAAACATGGATTTATTGTCTAATTTAAGGAAGGGAAAAACATGTTTGGAGTGGAAGAATCCTCAAATAATTTAAGGTCTGGAAAGTGCTTGCCAACTTATTAGCCAAATAGCTTTTCCTTAAAGTGAATACTAAATCTAAATATTCAAGATTATTTTTTCTATTTATATTAATATGATGTTTTTTCATTCTTGGTCATATTTTGCAACTATTTCTTTGTATTCTACACATATACTTTTCTCTTTACTATTAGTAATGTGCATCTCAAATAAGGTCTTACTTTTCAGTTTGCCAGTCTAGGAGCCTGTCTGATTCTGATGTGAACCACTTCTAGGCACAATTATGTGTGTCAGAAGTCTTAAATTTAAGGAACACTCTGGACTAGGCACCAGCTGTTGGGAAAATGAAAAAGCGATGAGCAATTATTACAAATTTCACTTGGTAAGTCAAGTACTCAAATGTACAGACTGGGGTTGTACAGACTGTTCTGTCACCAAAAAGTTTCAACCAGTCCCTGTTCTCAGTTCTTTTTCCCAATACCTCTTCATACCTCAAGATCCCAGTCTAAGGTTGCATACCAGCCCACAGTAGACTTTGGGGAATTTGCTTCCTTTCTGGAAGGTAAGTCATGTGCTAAACAGGCTGAGGTAAAACTTAGCAGTAGTTGGGAACAATCTTTGGCCTGGGCCTGGAGAGTTTAGGAGATGCTGAGGAAGAATAAAAAGCTTCTAAAATATTTTTTAGCAATAAAGTATTAATATTCTTATTTAAGATATGTACATTTTTAACTGAATAGACAACAGTATAGTGTAAGCATAACTTTTATAAGCACTAGGAAACCAACAAATTCATTGATTTAGTTTATTGGTATTTGTTTTATTGTGGTAATCTGGAACTGAACTGGCAATACCTCCAAGGTACACCTATATGTGGTCAGATAGGTTTGACCCTGTTGTGTCAAGATGGTCAGTGTCAGATCTAACCTCAGTAAAATTGTCATATATTATTCCAGAGTTTCACTATATGAGTCCAGTAGGCTTTTAAAGAAGCATGTTGTATCTGCATGTGTGGGATAAATGATGTAAAAACCAATAGCTCCTGCTGCACAGGCTGCAAGGAAACGGTTTTCTTTTGCCCAAAGTAGCCATCTCGCTTGTGAAACTTTTCACTCTAGGCCCTGTCCTCTGTGCTAAGCCCTTTGAGTTACCTCACAGAGAACTCAAAGCCAAAGCCCAGATCCATGTGAGATTGTCTAATTGTGGCATGGGGCCCTGGGAAACAAACTCCTAGAATAGGGAGGAGGAAGGTGAGAACCATGGTGAAATGAACAGAAGTTGAAAATAAATATGGATAGATGGTGGTTTCTATGGTCACCAGATCATGAATGAAATATAGCATGTATCCTTCTGAGAAGTTAAACCATCATCAGGATATGAAGGGGGTTAAACTCCCAACAGCTATGGAAGGCAGAGGGTCAAGTTATGCAAAGTTCCCTGCTGAGCAAATAGACCCTCTCAGCCATGCCCTCTGTTGGCAGACAGTGAAAATATTTTCCAAAGGAGGGCTCAAGTCATCAGTCCTTGGTTCATTTTCTGTTCGGAGAGAGACCTTCTCTAGGAAGAGGATTGGCCCCATGAGTTCTTTCCTTGAGGTCAAATTCCCCTGAGCCAGTCAGAGTGCACCAAGATTGCTAATGGCAGAGAATCTGGGGCTGGGCCAAGTCTTGGCATGGCCATGCAATCCCTGAGTGTGGTTCGGGGTGTTTGTAATGAGAAGAAAGAGAAAGTGAATGAAAACTCTCTCACCCATATAATCCCTGGGGGAAAAGTGGAGCTTATGTAAGGAAGACTAGGCATCCTTAGAAATTGTATTATTGATATATTCTGAGGAGCAAATGCAGGGCATGGGGAGGTTTCTGTGGTGCTATGTTAAGTTCACACAAAGCACAACTAGCTGGTCCCTAAGAGTAAACACAGAGTTTACCCTGGCACAGTCCCCTCTTCTCTCAGTAGAACCAGGGAGAAACAGCTACATGAACTTTCAGCATTCTCTCTCTGCATCCTCTGCCAGAGTACAGCAGGTTGGAGTTAGAGACACAGCAAATAAGACTGTAGCTTTCTCCTGTTGACACAACAGGGGGACTTTCACTCTTTTTCTGGGGTTCAGGAGTGACAGGGCAAGGGTAATTCTAGTTGACTAGGTTCCTCCCGGCCTATTCCTCATGTTGTTCAGTCCCTAAGTCATGTCTGACTCTTTGTGACCCCATGTACTGCCGCATGCCAGGCTTCCCTGTACTTCACTATCTTGCAGAGTTTGCTCAAATTCATGAGTTTGAGCATTCCTCAAACTGGTCCATTGAGTCGGTGATGCCAACCAAACATTTCATTCTCTGTTACACATTTCTCCTTTTGCTCTCAATCTTTCCCAGGATCAGGGACTTTTCCAGTGAATCAGCTCTTCACATCAGGTGGTCAAAGTGTTGGAGCTTCAGCATCAGTCCTTCCAATGCATATTCAGAGCTGATTTTCTTTAGGATTGACTGCCTTGATCTCCTTGCTGTCCAAGAGACTCTCAAGAGTCTTCTCCAGCACCAAAATTCGAAAGCATCAATTCTTCAGTGCTCAGCCTTCCTTATGGTTCAACTCATATCCGTACATGACTACTGGAAAAACCATAGTTTTCACTATATGGACATTTGTTGGCAAAGTGTTGTCTGTGCTTTTAAATACCCTGTCTAGGTTTGTCATAGCTTTTCTTCCAAGGAACAATTGTCTTTAATATCGTGGCTGCAGTCAAAGTCTGCAGTAATTTTGGAGCCCAAGAAAACAAAATCTACCACCGTTTCCACTTTCCCCCCATCTATTTGCCATGAAGTGCATTATGGGACCAGATGCCATGATCTTAGTATATTGATGGTTGAGTTTTAAGCCAGCTTTCACTCTCCGCTTTCACCCTAATCAAGAGGCTCTTTAGTTCTTTTAGTTCATGCTTTCTACAATTAGACTGGTATCTTCTGCATATTTGAGGTTGCTGTTATTTCTTCTGGCAATCTTGATGCCAGCTCGTGATACATCCAGCCTGGCATTTCACATGATGTACTCTGCATATAAGTTAAATAAACAGGGTGACAATCCTTTCCCGATTTTGAAGAAGTCCATTGTTCCATGTCTGGTTCTAATCGTTCCTTCTTGACCTGCATACAGGTTTCTTTCTTTCTTTTATTTATTTATTTTAATTGGAGGATAATCTCTTTACAATATTGTATTGGTTTTGCCATACATTGACATGAATCTGCCACGGGTGTACAGTGTTCCCCATCCTGAACCCCTTCGCACCTCCCTCCCCATCTCATCCCCCTGGCTCATCCCAGTGCACCAGCCCCGAGCACCCTGTATCATGCATCGAACCTGGAGTGGCGATTCGTTTCACATATGATATTCTACATGTTTCAATGCCATTCTCCCAAATCATCCCATCCTCGCCCTCTCCCACAGAGTCCAAAAGACTCTTCTATAAATCTGTGTCTCTTTTGCTGTCTCACATACAGGGTTATCATTACCACCTTTCTAAATTCCATATATATGTGTTAGTATACTACACTGGTGTTTTTCTTTCTGGCTTACTTCACTCTGTATAATACACTCCAGTTTCATCTACCTCATTAGAATTGATTCTAATCTATTTTTTAATGGCTGAGTAATATTCCATTGTGTATATGTACCACAGCTTTCTTAACCATTTGTCTGCTGATGGACATCTAGGTTGCTTCCATGTCCTGGCTATTATAAACAGTGCTGCGATGAACATTGGGGTACACGTGTCTCTTTCAATTCTGGTTTCCTCAATGTGTATGCCTAGCAGTGGGATTGCTGGGTCATATGGCAGTTCTACTTCCAGTTTTTAAAGGAATATCCACACTGTTCTCCATAGTGGCTGTACTAGTTTGCATTCCCACCAACAGTGTAAGAGGGTTCCCTTTTCTCCATACCCTTTCCAGCATTTATTGCTTGTAGACTTTTGGATTGCAGCCATTCTGACTGGCATGAAATGGTACCTCATTGTGATTTTGATTTGTATTTCTCTGATAATGAGTGATGTTGAGCATTTTTTCATGCGTTTGTTAGGCATCTGTATGTCTTCTTTGGAGAAATGTCTGTTTAGTTCTTTGGCCCACTTTTTGATTGGGTCATTTATTTTTCGAATTGAGCTGCAGGAGTTCCTTGTATATTTTTGAGATTAGTTGTTTGTCTGTTGCTTCATTTGCTATTATTTTCTCCAATTCTGAAGGCTGTCTTTTCACCTTGCTTATAGTTTCCTTCGTTGTGAAGAAGCTTTTAATTTTAATTAGGTCCCATTTGTTTATTTTTGCTTTTATTTCCAATATTCTGGGAGGTGGGTCATAGAGGATCCTGCTGTGCTGTATGTTGGAGAGTGTTTTGCCTATGTTTTCCTCAAGGAGTTTTATAGTTTCTGGTCTTATGTTGAGATCTTTAATCCATTTTGAGTTTGTTTTTGTGTATGGTGTTAGAAAGTGTTCTAGTTTCATTCTTTTACAAGTAGTTGACCAGTTTCCCCAGCACCACTTGCTAAAGTGATTATCTTTTCTCCATTGTATATTTTTGCCTCTTTTGTCAAAGATAAGGTATCCATAGGTGCAGGGATTTATCTCTGGGCTTTCTGTTTTGTTCCATTGATCTATATTTCTGTCTTTGTGCCAGTACCATACTGTCTTGATGATTGTGTCTTTGTAGTGTAGCCTGAAGTCAAGCAGGTTGATTCTTCCATGTCTATTCTTCTTTCTCAAGATTGCTTTGGCTATTCGAGGTTTTTTTATATTTCCATAAAAATTGTGAAATTATTTGTTCTAGGTCTGTGAAAAATACCAGTAGTAGCTTGATAGGGTTGCATTGAATCTATAGATTGCTTTGGGTAATATACTCATTTTCATTATATTGATTCTTCTTATCCATGAACATGGTATATTTCTCCATTGATCCAAAAGATAGGGGAACCCCCATTCTGTCAGAAAATGTCTGGTGGCAACAGTGGGAATAGATAACTTTATGGTGTACATGCATTCTTTCCAACGAGGAAAGCCAGAAATTCTGCTTATGCTTTCCCAGGCCCGTAGTCCTTGTTCATCAGAATCCGGAGGGGGGAGTGCACAGCTTGGAAAGTCCTTTAAATGAGGGGCTGTCTGTTTTATGGCATCATATTGTCTTTCTTGCGCCCCTGGCATCAGTAGCTGTAAGGACCAAAAGTCTCTCTTGCTATTGCTTCTTGGAGAATCAGTAAGCATGCCTTTCAAGGAAGTGCTAACACATGCACTCAGAACTGGAGCTGATCCTTGTAAGGAAGAAGGTATGGCAAAGCAAATAGGTAGATAAACGGACATGCCTGAAAAATTGAAGGGAGCGCTGACCACTGCTTTAGCATTATTAGGATAGATGGAAGCCCCTCCCAAAAGATGAGTATCATTAACACAAACACGAATGGGCTCATTCATCCAATCAACAGGCTGGAAAGAAGGTGGATTAGGCAAATAGGCCCAATGAACTTTTTCTGCACTGGTGGGCCTCGGCTGACAAGCCAGCACAGCAAGCATAGCCACAAACATTACCATAGGAGTGGCCTCATGTCTCCCCCTTTCTATTAATTCTTCAGCCTGCTGAGCAAGGTGCTTCAGCTGGCCCCATGTTGGCACCATGCTAGAGGTAGTTGCTTGAGTATGATGACAGTGATGAGGTGGAGCAGAATATGGCTGGACTCGATCAGCATGTCTCTCCTGAAGCACTAGGTGCCTGAAGCGATGTACTAGTGGTGAAGCCTCAGGTGAAGGGTCACTCGCCCTTTGGCTTCTCCTTGGCTCCCTCAGGTCAGGACTCGATGAGCTTCTGATCTCCCCATCTTCCTTCAGTCCCAGACTCCAGGACTCCAGGGATCTCAGTGACCTCAGGGGTCTTCGTGTTCTTGGAGATCTCATGGGACTGGACATGTTGAATCAGTCTGTCAGGTATCCAAACAGGAGAAGTGGAATCCTGTGGAAACACACAAGCATACCCTCTCCTGCAAGTTAACAGCACATCTGGCCCTTTCCATTCTCTGGTAAGGAAGTCCTTCCACCTGACCAGGGGCCGAGTTGTAGCCCCTTCAGGAATCCGGTGTCTCATCATTGCAGTCTTCCCCTGTGTGTCCACGTTTAAATGATTAATTACAAACAAAACATGGTGTAGAACATGATGTGGAGAGGAATACTTAAATTCTCCCTGCCTTAATTTAGCTATCTGATGTTTTAAAGTCTGGTGCGCCCTTTCCACCATGGCTTGGCCTTGGGGATTGTAAGGTATTCCTGTTGGATGCACTATAGAAAATTGTTGACAAAAATCTCTTAAAAGCAGCAGAAATATAAGCTGGGGCATTGTCTGTTTCTATCTGTTCAGGGAGTCCTATTTGGGAAAAGCACTGAAACAAGTGTTGAATTACATCCTTTTCTGCTTCACCTCATCTAGCACAGGCTATAATAACATGAGAAAAGGTATCCACGGTAACATGCACAAAGGACAGTTTTCCAAAGGCCGGGGTGAGTTACATCCATTTGCCAGAGAGCATTAAGCCTAAGGCCTCGGGGATTTACTCCTAATGGTGGAGATGGGTTAGATGTTGGGCAATTTGGACATAACTATTTGTCTAGCTGCCTCCCTAGGGATATGAAATTCATACCTTAAACCAGCTGGATTTTGATGGTGAATTTTGTGAGAGTTTTTGGCCTTGTCAATCTTTTCATGTAAGTTTAAAGTAATTCCTTTAGTTAATGCATCTGCCAAAGCATTTCCTTCATGTAAAGGGCAGGGCAAGCCAGAATGGGCTCCAATATGTCCCACAAATTATTCCTTAGCACTATGCTTCATCTCCTTCTGTAAATCAAATAACAAGGAGAAGATAGGTAGTCTTATTCTCTGGAATATTAGTAGTCTCAATATGAGGAAACAACCCTACAATATATTGGGAGTCAGTCAAAAGATTGAAGGTACGGTCTCTCAAATGTTGAAAAGCCCAAATAACTACTCTTAACTCAGCTCTCTGGGCAGATGTCTCTTCAGTTACCTGAACATGGGATTTTCCATTAATAATTGTGACTGCTTTACCATTAGAGGAACCATCTGTGAAAACTAAAATTGCCCCTTCCAAAGGTTTAATAGAAAATTTCCTCAGAAAAATCACAGAATGTGTTTTCAAAAAGTGCAAAAGGGGGCTTGAGGGCAAATGAAACAAAATTTGACCTCTGAAATCTATCAGGGAAACTTGCCAAACATCACTATTTTGTAAAAGAAATTGCAGTTGATCATTATTAAATGGAATCACTATATTTGCTACTTCCTTTCCAAAAAGTTCCACACTTCTTTTTCTACTTTTATAATTAATTGTGCCATCAAGCTGGGATAAGACAAAACTACTTTTCTTGGGGTCACTGGTAGATGGAGACATTGCAATGGGCCTTCTTGCCACAAGCATTCTGTAGGTGTATATTCCGTGGTGAGAATAATTAAATCCCATACTCTGGTAATATTAATCCTAATTAACTGATCATTCAAAGCCTCATCTACTTTAACAAGAGCAGACTCCACCTCACTAGTCAATTTTCTCTTAGAACTGGGATCAGGATCACCCTTTAAACAATCAGACAGAGGCTTTAAATCTGCAGTAGTCAGTCTTAAATGTGGGCGTATCCAATTAATATTCCCTAATAATTTCTGGAAATGATTTAAAGTTAGTAAATGATCTCTCCACAGCTGCAAAGGGGCATGACTCACGGTATGGGTATGTAACACCCTCCCTAAATAAGAAAAAGGAGGATTTACTTGTATCTTATCTGAAGCAATCTTCAAACCCCAGTTTTCCAAGGCTTCAATCAATTCAGATAAGATTTGTTGCAACAAGGCTCTATCCTTATGGGCAGCCAAAATATCATCCATATAATGTATCAAATATAGATCTTTATACTTTCCTCTAACATTCTGCACAGCTTGATCCACAAATTTCTGACACAAGGTGGGGCTATTTTTCATTCCCTGAGGCAAAACTTTCCATTGAAACCTTCTATTTCGCTGTTTAAAATTAGCTGAAAGGAGACTGAAAACAAACCTTTTACAATCCTGAACAGCCAGGGGCATGGTAAAGAAACAATCCTGTAGATCTATAACTATCACATTATATTGAAAGGGCACAGCTACTGGGGAAGGGAGACCCAGCTGAAGGGCCCCCATGTCTTCCATAGTTGCATTTATAGCTCTCAAATCTTGTAGCAATCTCCATTTTCCTGATTTCTTTTTAATGACAAAAATAGGAGCATTCCAGGGGCTATTAGAAGGCTCTATATGGCCGGCTGCCAGTTGTTCCATAACTAAATCCTCAGCTGCCTGCAGCTTTTCAGGTGTTAAGGGCCATTGCTCCACCCATACCGGATTATCAGATTTCCAGGTAATAGTGTTGGTAGCAAGAGCAACAGCCTCTAGGATAAATGTGAACATCCTAAACCTTCTCTATTCTTGTTAGGAACCATTTCTAATGGAGAAACAATTCCCTGCTGATCTTTACCAAGCCCCTTGTTAGGATTATACCTCATTTGCAGCATTTGGTTAGTAACCTTTTCATCTGGGAAGTATAAAAGCATTTCCATGTGAGGTAATATATCTCTCCCCCATAAAGAAAAAGGTAGTGAAGGAATCACATATGGACAAAAGGTGTCTTGTGCCCCCTTCTCATCTGGCAATGTCAAAATTTGTGAGCTCTTAGCAACCAAGGGCACTGACCATATTCCTACCAAGCCGGCATTGGTCAGACGTGTCAGCCAGGACGAGGGCCAATCTTTTCCAGCAATGTAAGAGACATCTTCTCCAGTATCCAACAGCCCTGACATTTTATTTCCTTCAATTAAAAAATCTTTCAAAGGCCTTGAAGCTGTAATTTTCTGCACACAAAAGGATAGGTCACTAGATCCAAATTCTTTGGGACCCCTAGCTTGAGAAGACAAGGTTCTTCTTGTCTGATAATAAGGTAAAAGCAAAAGCTGTACTATTCTTTGACCTTTATTAATTTGCACAGTTTTGTCAGGTAGCGAGATCAAAGCTTTAATTTCCCCAGTATAATCAGAATCTACTACACCAGGCACCACCAAAATTCCTTGAAGGGAAAGCGAGCTACTCCCTAGCACAAGTCTTACAATGCCCTCAGGTAGGGGGCCAGCCACTCCTGTTGGAATTGGAGTAACCAGTATGTCAGGGGTTAATATTGTTGCAGTGGTGGAACTGAGGTCCAGTCCTGCACTAACTGGGGTTGCTCTGAGGAGTTCTGAGACGGAACAAAGGGAATAAAAGGATTCAACACGACTGCCCCTATTGTTGTCTGGGGCCGGGGCTGCCCCTGCTGCCTGTTTCCCTGAAACTGGGAAAAATTACTTCCTTGTACTTGGGGGGGGGGGTGAGCATAGTCCCATCCTTATGGAATTTAGATCTACAGTACTTTGCCCAATGATACCCCTTCTGGCATGAGGGACAAGGTATCTTTGGAGGGTTAGTTTTAGTCTGTATTGGCACGGCTTGTTGTTCCTTCTTGGCAGGACATTGCTGGCAAAAAGGCCCCATTTGGCCAGAAGAGAAACACCATTTTTTTGTAGAATCGTTTCCATTAGGGTAAATCTTTTTTCTCATTCCCTGAATAACTTGGGCAGCAGTTTCTCCCCTCAAGGCTGTGGCTAAGGCAACCCCCTGCATAAAGGAGGTTCCTACTTCCTGGCAGGTCTGTATGTAAGTCCAAAGACTTCCTTTACTTCTAACAGGTCTAAGCAATGCCTGACAGGTAGAACTGGCATCTCATAAGCCAATTGTTTAAGAACTATCTCTGCTGGTCTTTCTACAGCAGTTTTCAATCTGGCCACAAAGTCTTCATATCTCTCATCAGGTCCCTGTTTGATATTACTCAAAGTGGATAACTTTCCATCTGAAGGGGGCAAAGATTTCCATGCCAAGATACCTATGGCCATAATCTGATTAAGTGCTTCTTTAGACAACCTTGCTTGGACTACGTTAGATTCGTATTCTCCCTCTCCTTTTAATGCTGCAGATCCCACTGTCCTGAGTTGTGCATCATTAGAGGTTTTGTTTTCTGCTGACTGTAGTCTAGCCAACTTATCATACTCTGCCAACCACAGGAGGAACTCTCCTCCAGGAAGGCAAGCCTTTGCAACCGTTCTCCAATCATATGTTGTCATCCAGCTTCCAGCCAAGGCATCTAGCAGGGTGAGTGTATAGGGGGAGGTAGATTCATAATCAAGACAAGCTTGTGTAAGCTCTTTCAGTAGCTTACATGGGACCGGTTCCCATTTTCCCTCTTCCTCGCTTCCCACTTCTGTTTTGGTAAAGACTACTGGAAAGGCCATAGAGAATTCCAAGTCCCCCTGTTGTTCCACTTCTCATCTAGCCTGGGTGAGGCCCCCCTGAGGGGGTTTTCTCCAAGGACCACGCTCTGTATATTGTGCATGCATCTGCTTCAAAAGCTCCTTTGTTTCAGAAAACTCTTTATCTTCCTCAGCCTCAGGCAATGCTCTGGGAGGCTTTGGCGGCAAAGTGGGGAACTTCTGGGCCCTGGGAGGTGCAAACGGAGGTGGCGGCTATCGCCTTAAATCAGAAAGTGATGGATAAATTTTTAAAAGTTTGCGTAGAGGAGGAGGGGCCTTGCTAGGGCGCCTGGCTGCAGCGTCCTGCAAGTCCTCCCCCTCCTCCGGAGGTAGAGCACAGTCTCCCTCCTTTTTTTCATCAGTGGCAGAAAACGTGATCTTCGCAGAAGGCGGAGACCCACCATCCACCGCTGTAGCCTCTCCCATAGGCTGTCTAACAGCCTCATGCCGAGGGTCCAGGACGTCCCTAATCATATTCCACAGAGCAAAAGTATCTACAGGAACCTTTTCTGGCCCATGCACAGTATAAAACAAATGTAACTGATCTCCAACCTTAGTCCAGGTTTCTAGATTTATGGTGCCCTGCTCAGGAAACCATGAGCATTGCTCTTGGACAAAAATTAGAAATTTAGATAGTCTTCCTGTGCTTACCTTAACGCCTCTATGGGCTAACATGTGAAGTAATATTTCAATAAACATTTGTCTATTCTTGGATGCAGAGAGATCCATTTTCCTAGAGAATATTCTTATTCCTTCTGTACCCTCCTCACCCTGCCTTAACTGCAGAGGGGTGCCGGCCACCCCCAGGTACAATCCTAACTGCTCTGTGTTGCAGTCACAAAGTTACTTACCCTTCAGATGCCCTACATTGGACACCACTTTCCGGAGTCCAGCTCCAGCAGCCAGGGAATCAGCCTGAAGGGATAAGCGGTGTCAGTGGGTAATGATGTAGCCTCTGACTCAAAGTACGGGACTACATGTTTATTTCAAGCTTCAGGTTTTCTTCTATACTTTAACAAAAGCAATAGGTCAGAGGTTTGACATTTTTAGTCCCCCCCCCTCCCAGATTCATTGTCTCCAGAAATCACTGTTACCCTACAAACAGAGTTCCTGCTTCAGTGATTCTCTCAGAATCGGCTTTACTATCTATTATCTACTTCCTCTTATGTGTCCTATACTTAACTTGTGATTACATTGTAACTCATGCCACATTCCTCAGTTTATTTCTTATCTTTCTAAATCCTGTTTGCCCCTAGCATCTTAAGATCACTATCTCCTAAAAAGGCTTCTAGCTATTAATATCTCTAAAATTCCGAATCTCTATAAGCTATAGTAAAATATGCTAACACTACAACATTCCTTAAACTTTTAGCTTCTAACTATTCTTAATTATTCCTAAACCCTAAACTCAGCAAACTTCTTTTGCTATAAATATTTCCCTCACAAACAGGTCTCAGATAACAATCCTCCCATGGCCTCAAGCTGTGGCCTACATGCTCACCCTGGAGCATTCTTTGTAGAGATCCTTGAACAAATGTCAATGGTTAACTTTATGTATTATTCTCTGGGCACAACTGCAGAAGGCTTTGTGCCTTCTCATGCTCCTCTCAAGAACAATAAGCACCTTAACATTCTTTCCAGCCAGCTCAACCAAGGAAAGGAAAGAACAAGTCAGAATCACAAGACCTAACTCCTTCATCCCAGGACCGTGCCTGCAGGATGAGGAGAGGGGGTTGGGGCTGTGCCTCCATTTTGTCAGCAATGCCTAACGCAGCTCCTGACAGGTACACTGTATCCTAGCTGTGTCTTTACATAATAACTCTGAAACAGTCAGGAAATATGCTTTTGTGAACCCGGGGGTTAGGCTCTTATGGTAAAGACTGTATTTTCCACATGTGGAAGCTGGATATTTGCAGCATCAAAAATGCCAGAAAAAAACGCTGGATCATTTTTTCTCTTCATTAAACAAACAGCTTTGGTCTTCATAAAACACACACACACACACACACACAACAGTTTTTGAGTTTTCTGAAACAAGCAGGCTGCTTAGCACATCTTGCTGGGAAGTCTTCTGAAGTACTATTTCACTGAATAGGGTTAACAACAGTTATTGCACTCAATAATCACAGAACACTTTACCCTGCCCACTTTTCTTATGGAACCTGTACATTGCATCCTAGGATTGTCTTTACACAACTCTGAAACAGCCAGGAAACATGTTTTTGTAAATCTGGCAATTGGGACCTGTTGGCAAAAGAACTATTTTCCCCCCGTGAATCCTGGATAGTGCAGCCTCAGACCTGCCCAAAATACACACTCATTTATTTTCCTCTTCATTAAAACAACAACTTTGGTCAAGCTTTTGAATATTTTGAAAGCAACAGGATGCTTGCCGCTTCTTCTGGGAAGTCACCTGGCAGTACAGTTTCACCTAATCAGGGCAACAACAGGTATGGCAATCAACTCTCAAAGAACACTCTCTCATGACATCTTTTATCATGGAATGATACACTGTTTCCTAGATGTGCTTTTACACGACTCTGAAACAGCCAGGAAATATGCTTTTGTGAACCTGGGAATTGACTCCTGATTGCAAAAGAAGTATTCCCACCCAGTTAAAGGGGCATTGTTGCAACCTTAACTTGCCAGAGAAATGCACTGGTTTATTTTTCTCTTCATTACAACAACAGCTTTGGTCAAGTTTCTTAGTTTTCTGAGAGAAACAGGCTGCTAGTCACTTCTTTCTGGAAAGTCAGGTGACATTATAGTTGCACCTCATCAGTGTAACAACAGATATGGCAGTCAACACTCACAGAGCACTTTCCCCTGACCCCTTTTGGGTGTAATGTCACATTGTGTCTTAGGAGTGTCTTTACACAGCTTTGTAACTGCAGGGAAACATGTTTTTGTGAACTTGGGAATTGGGTCTGATGCCAAAAGAAGTATTTCAAGGTGTGAAACCTGGATAGTTGGAGCCTCATATCTACCAGGAAAACACACTGGTTCATTACAACAGTTTTTGTCAAGTATTTGAGTTTTCTGAAAGCAACAGACTGCTTGACACTTCTTGCTTGAAAGTCATCTTAAAGTACAGTTTTACCTAATCAGAGTAACAAGTGGTATGTTAGTCAACACACACAGAACACTATACCCTGCCATCTTTTCTCATCAAATGGTACACTGTGTCCCAGTAGTATCCATACATCACTCTGAGAATGTACAGAACATATTTTTGTGAACCTGGGAACTGGGGCCAAATGGAAAAATAAGTATTTTCCCACTTGTGAAAGCTGGACATTTTCAGCCTTAAAATTGCCATAAAAGCACACTGGTTCATTTTCCCCTTCATTGCAACAACAGTTTTGTTCAAGTTTTTCAGTTATCTGAAAGAAACAGGTGCTTGCCACTTCTTGCTGGGGAGTCATCTGACAGAAGAGTTTCACCTATTCAGGGTAACAACAAATATGGCAGTCAATACTCACAGAACACTCTTCCCTGACATCTTTTCTCATGGAATGGTATAGGGGTCCTCAGTGTGTCCTTACAATTCTGAAACAGCCAAGAAATAGGCTTTTGTGAGTCTGGTAATTGGGTTATTATGGTAAAAGCTATACTTTTCACCTGTGGAAGCTGGATAATTCCAGCCTCAAACCTGTGAGAAAAACATGCTTATTCATTTATCTTTAGTACAACAATAGCTTTTGTCAAGTTGTTGAGTTTTCTGAAAATCAGGCTGCTTGCCACTTCTTGATGGGAAGTCATCTGACAGTTCTGTTTCACCTAATCAGAGTCACAACAGAAATGACATTCTAAACCCAAAGAACACTCTCCCCTGACCTTTTTTCTCATGACATGGTACAGTGTGTCCTAGGATTGTCTTTACACAGCTCTGAAACTGCAGGAAAACACCATTTTGTGACCTGTGAGTGGAGACCTGATGAAAAAAAGTAGTATTTTCCTCCAGTGAAAGGTGGATAGTTTTAGCCTTAAACTTACCAGAAAAATACACTAGTTCATTTTTCCCTTCATTACAACAACAGCTTTGGTCTAGATTTTAAGTTTTCTGAAAGCATCAGGCTGCTTACCACTTCTTGCTGGGAAGTCATCTGACAGTACAGTTTCAGCTAATAAGCATAACAACTGGTATGACAGTTAACACTCACAGACTACTGTACGCTGACATCTTTTCTCATGGAATGGGACATGCCCTAGGTATGTCTTTACATAACTCTGAAACAGCCAGGAAGCGTCTTCCCAACCCAGGGATCAAATCCAGGTCTCCCACATTGCAGGTGGATTCTGTACTGTCTGAGCCACCAGGGAAGCCCAAGAATACTACACTTGGAGTCCTTCTCCAGGGGATCTTCTGGACTAAGGAATCAAATGAATCAGGGTCTCCTGTATTGCAGGCAGATTCTTTACCAGCTGAGCTACCAGGTAAGCAAAATACAAATAATAAATGCCAACAAATTTAATAACCTAGGAGACAATGATATAGTGTTAGAAACAAAAATATCCACCAAGACTGGAATCATGAAGAAATAGAATATCTGAATCAATTTAAATCTAGTAAGGAGACTGAGTCCATAATGAAAATTCCACACCCACCCTTACACACACACGTGAAAGTCTAGGACTAGGTGACTACATTGGGGAATTTTACTCAACATTTAATAGAATTAACAAAAATTAATGATAACCCTGCCTGAAAATTGAAGACAAGTGAACTCTGCCAAAATCATCATGAGGCCAACCTTACTCTGACACAATAGCTGTTGAGGCCAATACAAAAAAAAAAAAAGTTACAAACCAATATCCCTAAGAAATGTACATGCAGATAGTCTCAAAAATATTGGCAAACCAAATTCATCAGCACATTCAAAGAATCTACATCGAGGTCATGTGAGATGCACCCTGGGAGGCAAGGATGATTCATCATACAAATCTCAATAAATGCTATACACTACATTCATTGACAAAGTAAAAGATAGAAATCATAGCATCAACTCAACAGATGCAGAAAAAAAAAATCTGCTAAAAGTCTACACTGTTTCATAATAATAACTCTCCACCAATTAAATATAGAAGGAATGAGCCTAGACATGAGAAGGGCCACACATGACAACTACACATCCAACACCATATTCAGTGATGCAAATCGAAAGGCTTTTCCTCTAAGATCAGAACAAGAAAAGGGTGCCCTCCTCACCACTTTTACTCAATGTAGTATCAAAAGTATCAGCCAGAGTAATTAGGCAAAAGAAAGAAAGAAATCGGAAAGGAAGAAGCAAAATTGCCACTGTTTGTAGATGACATGACAATCTGTATAGAAAACCCTGAAGACTAGGTCAAAAATATATCAACTAACCTATCAGTTCAGTAAGTTGCAGAATACAAAATCAATATGGAATATCAATCCCATTTTACATTAACAATGAAAAATATGAAAGAGAAATTAAGAAAGTAACTCCAGAATTTCCCTCGTAGCTCAGTGGAAAAGAATCTCCCTGTAAAGGCAGAAGACATAGATTCCATCCCTGCTTCTGGAAGATTCCACATGCTACAGAGCAACTAAACCCATGCAACACAACTATTGAATTTGTGCTCTAGAGCCTGGGAACTACAGCTGCTGAGCCCATGCAACCTAGAGCCCATGGACTGTGGACTAGATGATTCTCTCCAGCTCCAGAGGTATGCACAATAAAAATTTTACCTACTCTTATGGTCACTTTTTTCCTTCAGTGTTTTCTCTCAGATTTATTGAGATATAGTGTAAGTTTCGGAGAAGGCAATGGCACCCCACTCCAGTACTCTTGCCTGGAAAATCCCATGGATGGAGGAGCCTGGTAGGCTGCAGTCCATGGGGTCGCTAAGAGTTGGACACGACTGAGCGACTTCACTTTCACTTTTCACTTTCATGCATTGGAGAAGGAAATGGCAACCCACTCCAGTGTTCTTGCCTGGAAAATCCCAGGGATGGAGGAGCCTGGTGGGTTGCCATCTATGGGGTAGCACAAAGTCAGACACGACTGAAGCGACGCAGCAGCAGCAGCAGCAGCAGTGTAAGTTTAAGATGTACAATGTGATAATTTTTATACAAGTATACATTGTAAAATGTTTCCTGCAATAAGGTTAATTAGCACTTCGTTCACCTCACATAATTAGCATTTTGTTTTTGTTTTCATGGTGAGAACATTAATGCTACACTCTCACAGCAACTTTCAAGTATACAATACAGAACTGTTAACTATACACTCCATGTGTACACTAGGTCCTCAGAACTTACTCATCTTACAGCTGAAAGTTTGTACCTTTTGATGAGCATCTTCCCATTTTCCACCACCCCAGCTTCTCATGCCATTTTCTTTTATATACTTAAATGGTATAAGATTGAGTTCATTTTTTAAAAAATACAAAAGAGGCAAATTCTTCTTGCAGAGAGCCACATTTTTTAACATGCCATGATGTTTTGCTCAGTTTTTCTTCTTTTGGCCTCATAGTGAAATGAAGTGAAGTGAAGTCACTCAGTCGTGTCCAACTCTTTGCAATTCCATGGACTACAGACTACCAGATTCCTCTGTCCATGGGATTTTCCAGGTGAGAATACTGGAGTGGGTTGCCATTACTACCTAATCAATAAGTGTGGGTAGCTGGGCCCACCCTACCAATTTATTGCTCCAATTCCAGGGAAAGGGGAGAGGATGAAAATAAAAGAGATTGGGGTATTTTCATGTGTTCTCACCCTTTAGAATATTGAGATGTTAAACCTGTAAGACCAGAATTAGTCATAAATTCATGACTTGTAAAGAGATCAATATGTATGATCTTTGCTAAAATTCATTCTAAAATATGATTTGAAAGGACTGCCTCAATAGAATTATGGGCTAGTAGGCCTTAAAAATTTTCAAATAACAGTAATAACAGATGAAAGCAACATGAAATATTTTCTTGAGAAATGACCACTCAGGTGAGTAATATCACAACAGTAATGTCAGATCATCTTCAGTATGAGATAACCTTAATTTTTGTATTAAAAAATAAAAAATGATTTTTTAATTACTTCACCTAATTCACCTGGTTACACAGAATAATAGCTGTGGTCCTGCTCAGATCTTTAAAAAGAACAAAGTCAAAGATGTGTGTGAGGGAGTCTGTTTGTGTGCAAGTGTGTGTGTACAGAAACCACCAGGGCAGATGCTATGAGGGAAATTTAAGTAAATAGTTTTTGTAATTTATCCTCACATCTTGGGCATGCATTTTTTTTTTTCAGGGCCCCAATCTAACAGTCAATGTGGATGTTTGGACTGAGCTGCAACAAAGGTCATCATCTACCCAAGGAGATATCACCTGGAGTTCAGGCCAGGGAGTCCCTGGGAGGAAATCCCAGCTGTTACGCAGCCCAAGAGGCAGAGGGTGCATCCATGACCAAGGGGTTCTCCTCCTCAGGGGTGTCATTCTTCTTGGCCACAGCAACAGAAGCAGGTGTTCCAGTGGGGCACTTCTGGATTTTGCCCTAGCCTCCCTTGGAATCCTGGCCCTGGGTGCCAGGTGTTTGCAATGGGGGGCGGGGAGCGGTGAGGGTTATTCCAGTAGTGGAATCCATAGCATGGAGGTGGCCTCTGTTTCAGATAGCTGCTGGCGTCATGCCTGTTCCCTCTGTGTTCTGCCTCTGGCTCCTCAGAGATGCCTGGTGAGCAGCTTGTACCAGGAGTGGTGTCTTAGCCCCTAGGGTGACTCAGGAGGTAGCTGTGGCCTAAACTCACCAAGAATGGCCCTCTGGGCTTGTGAAGGGGGTGGACCCAAGCAGGTGATAAGACCGGAGTCCGCTTGTGGTAGCCAGGATGGATGGAAGATGGGTCACAGCTGAGCACTGTGGAAGGGCAAGGAAGCACCTCAGTCATTGGTCTTGGGGGTGGCCAGGCAGATGGACTCTGAGGTCCCAGTCCATGGTGAAGCCTTTACCACTGCCCTTGCATTCACCAAAGTTGTTTTCAGTGCCCTTGAGAATGAGTGGTGGAGGCACACGGTGGTGGATGTAGAAGCCCCGGTGTAAGCCAGGGCAGTTGGCACCATAGTGGCTTCCCTTCACTGAGGCTAGCCTGCTGGCCCAGTCATGTTAGTGGCCTCAGTGGCCCACTCGCCCTGCACCATGTCAACTCCATGCATTGGTACTTGCCGGGGATTGGACCGCATGATGGCTATCTGAGGAACAAACACAGCTTCCTGGATATTGTGCCTGGTGATGAAGTTGTAACCATTCTTCATGTTAAACCACTTGAGGGAACCTCCCACCCTCTTAATGATGACCTTGGGCACCTTTCCATTGGTGCCTGCTGTGGTGGCCTTGGGGATCACATTGCCACTGAGGTTGCTGGCATCTAGGGCTAGGGGTACATCTCCATCTCCTAAGGATGCCAGGTGTTTCTGCACAGCTTGAGGGGAGACAGAAGCGGCCACCTCTGTGGGGGTGGCCTCTCCTGCTGCACTCATGGGGCAGTCTTTGCCCTCTCTCAGAGAATCAGAGGAAAATTTGTCCTTCTGAGGTTGGAAATGGGGGAGGGGGTTCAGCCTGGAGGCAGGAGTCTGTCTCTGGGAGGTTTGTGGGTTAGGGCCAAGGGCTCTCTGGCTTTAGTCTAAGACTCTTGGAGAGGCCTATAGCATCTCCTGGTACAAAGGGACATGGACCAAACAATGACTACCACAGAGATGGTGACGTCTCAAAAGGTGGGGGTTGGTCCTAGATGGGGCTTGAGCTGGGGGGGGGGGGGGCGGGGTGCATATGCACTCTGCCTCGGACTCCTGCCACATCAGGATACCTCCTGGTTCATGGTGGAGAGGAGGCACACTTGAAGCTCTAGGGAGGGGTCTTAAAAGCCCTCTTGCTTGCTTGAGTGAATGTGAAGAGAGAACCCACTTTCCACCACTCTTCCTTGGTTGGCGAGATTCCCAGACTTTTAAGAGCACTTCAGTATTCTCTCGCCAATTCTCTCACAATATTCTCTCACAAATCCGTGGTCCTCTACCCACTCCTGGTGTGCCTTCTCTGTGGGTTATGCATTTTGTGTAACTTGAGGCAAGATGACAACCACATGATTTTAAGACCCACTCAAAGAAACCTACTGCTGTTTTTGTTTGTTTTGTTTTTGTTTTCCTTCATAAAGACAAAGGAAGGCTGTCAGGCCTAGAATACTAGTACTGAGAGGACACTAAACTTGTGCAGGTTTATCAGACTAGTGTCAAGATTGTGTTGACCTGAAACAGGCTGTCAGATTTTGCTCCAACAAAAATGAGTTCATTCCAGTCAAGAAAGAATTGCAATTCAGTGTCTGCAACCATGGTGAGACACATGCAAGTCTCCATAACAGGGAGAAGATAACTCTTTTAAAGAAAGAAAGAGGAAGTTAGGAAGGCTGTACTCAGCAATGTGTCCATGGGAGGCTGAAAGTTTGAAGTGTGGTGGCTGTTCATTGGCTGAGTCCTGACAGTCTCTCATTGGCTGAGCTCTTGCCAGGCAAGAAGAGGAAGTCTTTCTTCTTCCTGTTGGGCTTTCTGGTCAAATCTGAGAGCTCTCCTTCTGGCCTCCCAACTCTATTTTAACTGAAGTTTCTCTTCATTAATTTTTACACTTCTCCCCACTGATCGAGATCTTTCTCTGAAAACATTACTGATCAAGAGTCAGATTTTCCAGTTTAAGCAGCTTTTTGCCACACCTCCCAAATCCCCCAAATCCCAGTGCCAGGAAGGACCTTTCCTGGGTGTAGTATCCCATGTTAGAGTGAAAGTGCACAGTTTGGAAGCCTATTGAAGTCACAATAGAGTAACGAGTAGGGATAAGAGGGATTGGAGAAGGAAATGGCAACCCATTCCAGTGTTCTTGCCTGGAGAATCCCAGGGACAGGGGAGACTGGTGGGCTGCCGTCTATGGGGTCGCACAGAGTCGGACACGACTGAAATGACTTAGCAGTAGCAGCAGGGATAAGAGGGAGAACTCTCAGGCACTTTTTATCTAAAGCTCATGTTATCAAGATCATAGACACTGGAGATCATCTGAAGCATCTTGCCACCATCAGAGGTTTGGCAGACAAACTTTCAACAGACCTAATCTGAATATCTTGGGAAAGCTGTCTTATCAGATGTCATCTGCTTCAATTTCAGAAAATCTTTACTTTCAGATCACCAGATGTTGTGCAGGTCCAGTCAGGATTGGTTCTTTCTCTAGGTGTGTCATGTGAGTCCAAGCATCTATTCCCTTGAGCTTGGTGGCACAAGGGTTGGTTAGCAGTACCTGATAGGGCCTTTCCAGCAAGGCTGAAGAGGGTTCTTTTGGAAGTGTTTCTTCCAATAGAGGAAATTTCCAAGTTGCAAAATGTGTTGAAGTATCAGAGAACCTGTCCTTTTATCAGTTTTGGGTCAAAAGAGGCAGGAGTCAAGTGGATCTCCTGTGATTGTCTCAAAGGGCAACAGTTTTTGAGTTCCAAAAGGGGTGGATCTGATTCAGAAGGACCAATGGAAATGTTTTTGGCCAAGGTAATTAGAGTGCCTATACAGATTTTGCCAACTGAGTCTTAATAAATGTTGCTAGAGCATTTGATTAACCAGAGGACTAAGGGTGGTAAGCACAGTGGAAGTGTTGTAAAACTAGCCAAAGTTACTGACCAGTAAAATGGGTGCCTCAGTCGTGAAGTTTGAGAGGAGTTCCCCAGACTGGGATAATCTTTTCCAACACGACTTTAGCCACAAAAGAGGTAGTAGCCTGTCTGCAAGGGAAGGCTTCTGTCCAATGTGAAAACATACTGATCATAACTAAAACATATGCATGAGGTAGAGGAAGTTGTAAGGAATCCTATTTCCAGTTCCTGAATTCTCCATTAGGTAGTTTAAAATGTCTAGGAGGAACACAGTTTGTCTTCTCTGGGTTGTATTTTGGACAAGGGGGACAAGTGTATATTCAAAGAAGATAATCCCCTGGAGGAAGGCATGGCAACCCACTCTAATATTCTTCCTGGAGAATTCCATGGACAGAGGAGCCTGGAAGGCTACAGTCCAGGGGGGTCACAAAGAATCAACACAACTAAGCTACTAACCCTTTCACTTTCATGCCGGTGGATACCTCCTCAGCCCTCTGATCATGGCTTAAATGCTACCTCCTCAGATAGGTTTTCCATTTTCTCTTATTTCCCCATTTAAGGAGATTATTTTGCTGTTTCTCTGTCTTAATATGCCATGTACATTTTCTTCATGGTACACTTTATTCCAGGGTTTCCCAGGTGGCTCTGTGGAAAAGAATCTGTGCCAATTCAGAAGACCCAAGAGATGCGGGTTCAATCCCAGATTTAGGAAGATCCCCTGGAGTAGGAAATGCCAACTTACTCTAGTATTCTTGCCTGGAAAATTCCAGAGACAAAGGAGCCTGATGGGCTACAGTACATGGGGTCGGAAAAAGTCAGATACAACTGAGCACGCATACATGTTCATGTTCAGGACAGAAATGAATGAAATAGAGACTAAAAAACAATAGAAAGATCAGTGAAACAAAATATTTTGTTTCTCAAAACTATAAACTAAATTAATAAATTCTAATTTAGACTAATAAAAGCATAGAGAATAAAATCAGAAATGAAAGAAGAAACAATACAATTGATAATGAATAAATTAAAAAAACCATGGTAGACTAAGATGAACAATATGTGAGTACTTAGTTTCTCAGTCATGTCCAACTCTTCGTGATGCCAGGGACTGCAGCCTGCCAGGCTCCTCTGTTCTGTTTGCAAGGCTTCTCTGTCCATTGGGATTCTCCAGGCAGGAATACTGGAATGGGTTGTCATGCCTTTCTCCAGGGGATCTTCCCAACTCAGGGATTAAACCCAGGTCTCCTACATTGCAGGCAGATTCTTTACTGTCTGAGCCACAAGGGAAGCCCAAGAATATTGCACTGGGTAGACTGAACCTTCTCCTGGGGATCATCTGGATGCAGGAATCCAACGTATCAGGGTCTCCTGCATTGCAGGCAGATTCTTCACCAGTGTAGCTACCAGGGAAGCCCAATATAAATAATAAATGCCAACAAATACAGTGAAAGTGTAAAACTAGCCAAAGTAACTGACCAGCAAAATGGGTGCCTCCATCATTATGAAGTTTTAGAGGAGCTGTTAGTCTTTTTCAAAAAGAATTTAGCCACAGAAAAGGCAGTAGCCTGTTTGCACTGGAAGGCTTAAGTCCAATGTGAAAACATACTGACCATGACTAAAACATATCCACGAGGTGCAGGAAGTTTTAAGGAATCCTATTTCCCGGGCCTGAATATTCCCGGCCAGTGGGTTAACCCCAGTGAAGGGAAACGGATATGCTGCCAACCACCCCAGCTTCTGCCAGGACTTCTACCTCCACCACCATGTGCCACGACCACACAAACCCAAGGATGCCGAGGATGTCCTTGATGAACATGAGGTCAGCAGTGAAGGCTTCACTGTGGCTCAGGGCCTCAGATGCAGTCTGCCTTGCCACCCCTAAGACCAATGACTGAGGCATATCCCTCCCTTCCACAGCTGTGACTGACTGCCCATCAAGTCTGGCTGCCACTAGAGGCCCCTGGTCTGACCACCTGCCTGGGTCTGCCCCCACTACAAGGCCAGAGGGCCATCCGCAGCAGGATGTGGGCCCCAGCTACCTACAGAGTTGCCCTAGGGCCGAGGCACCACTCCTGGTCCTAGATGCTCACCAGG